>NC_088234.1:38129933-38386182 GCF_036934945.1 Oncorhynchus masou masou
GATCAAGTGTGGGGATAGATTTTTCACGTTTATCCTCCCTCTTAGTGCTTTCAAAACAGCTGGGAACTTGGAAAAAAACAAGGTCAAATCATGACGTCAGTGATATTCAGGTCAGAAAGTCGGAGCTCTAGAAAGAGGCCCAAGTTTCCAACTTGGAATTCCAAGTTTTCAGTTGTTATGAGCGCAGCCTCTGCTCAAACCATGTGGTCATTATCAATAAAACATCCCAATACGGTGCAGAGCATTCGATTCGTCTGCTGGGGGGCAAGGAGAGTAGCTGCATTCTTTTCGTGATCAGTAAATATAATAATAATAATTACATTTCTATTTTTCTTTTCATAGCATCCGAAAGTGCTTCAAAAGCAAAAAACAGACAAGCAATATATCATGACAGGTGACATGTCAACCAATAAAGGCCAAATCTTTGAAAGCTGCATCCTCCAAAGAAGGAGAGGGTCGAGTACGAGGAGAACTACTCCCGAGAAAATGTCAGAAGTGGATGTTATGTTTGAATCAGATGGTGTGTCGAGTGGAGATGAGAGTGAGAAGAATTGGATTACAGTGGCGAATGCAAAAGAAAATAAGAGAAGTAAAGTGGTCGTGAAATCTAGTAAATCCAAACCTAGTTCAGATATTTCTTTAGTCAGAGTAAGGGTTTGGATCGATGTTGTTACCTGGGAGATCCGATTGAAGACTATTAAAATTCTGGATGTGTTGGATGAGATGTCGATGTGAGTAACGAGAAGTGGCCTTATTAAATTTTTTTGTGTATCTATGGAACAGAAGGAGCGTGCTCTGCATTTCAAGAAGATATCGGATTGAAATGTGTTGTCTGTGGATCATCGAAGCTGGGCGCCTATCAAGGGTGTAATCTCTGGGATGGCACTAGAAGTAAAAGCAAAGGATATACAGTGCCTTCGGTAAAGTATTCAGACCCCTGGACTTTTTCTGCATTTTGTTACGTTAAAGCCTTATTCTAAAATTGATTACATTTAAAAAAAAATCCTTAGCAATCTGCACACAATACCCCATAATGACAAAGGTTTTTAGACATGTTGGCTAATTTATTACAAATAAAAAACAGAAATACCTTTGTTACATAAGTATTCAGACCCTTTGCTATTAGAGTCGAAATTGAGCACAGGCACATCCTGTTTCCATTGATCATCCATGAGATGTTTCTACAACTTGGTTGGAGTCCATCTGTGGTAAATGTAATTGATTGGACATGATTTGGAAAGGCACACACCTGTCTATATAAGGTTGACTGTGCATGTCAGAGCAAAAACCAAGCCGTGAGGTCAAAGGAATTGTCCGTAGAGCTCAGAGACAGTGTTGTGTTGAGGCACAGATCTGGGGAAAGGTAGCAAAACATTTGCAGTATTGAAGGTCCCCAAGAACACAGTGGCCTCATTCATTCTTAAATGGAATAAGTTTGTAACCACCAAAACTTTTCCTAGAGCTGGTCGTCCAGCCAAACTGTGCAATCAGGGGAGAAGGGTCTTGGTCAGGGAGGTGACCAAGAACCCGATGGTCACTCTGACAGAGCTCTGGAGTTCCTCTGTGAGGATAGGATAACTTTGCAGAAGGACAACCATCTCTGCAGCACTCCGCCAATCAGGCCTTTATGGTAGAGTGACCAGACAGAAGCCACTCAGTAAAAGGCACATGACAGCCCACTTTGAGTTTGCCAAAAGGCACCTAAAGACTCTCAGTCCATGAGAAACAAAATTCTCTGGTCTGATGAAACCAAAATGGAACTCTTTGGCCTCAATGCCAAGCGTCACGTCTGGAAGAATCCTAGCACCATCCCTACGGTGAAGCATGGTGGTGACAGCATAATGCTGTGGGGATATTTTTCAGAAGCAGGGACTGGGAGACTAGTCTGGGTCGAGGGAAAGATGAACAGAGCAAAGTACAGAGATAAAAACCTGCTCCAGAGCACTCAGGCCCTCAGACTGGGGTGAAGGTTCACCTTCCAACAGGACAACGACCCTAAGCACACAGACAAGACAAAGCAGGAGTGGCTTCAAGACAAGACTCTGACGTCCTTGAGTGGCCTGGACTTGAACCCAATTGAACATCTCTGAAGAGAACGGAAAAAAGCTTTGCATCAACGCTCCCCATCCAACTTAACAGAGCTTGAAAGGATCTGCAGAGAAGAATGGGAGAAACTCCCCGAATACAGGTGTGCCAAGCTTGTAACGTCATTCCCAAGAAGACTCAAGGCTGTAATCGCTGTCAACTCGAGGCTGTAATTGCTGTCAAAGGTGCTTCATCAAAGTACTGAGTAAAGGGTCTGAATAATTATGTAAATGTGATATCAGTTTTTTATTTTTAGTGAATGAGCAAAACATTCTGAACCTGTTTAGCTTTGTCATTATGGGGTATTGTGTGTAGATTGATGAGGGGAAAAAACTATTTAATACATTTTAGAATAAGGCTGTAACGTAACAAAATGTGGAAAAAGTCAAGGGGTCATAAAACTATCCGAAGTCACTCTATGTGAAGAATTGGATCAAGTGGTTGGTGCACACCAACTGACCCACATGGTGGATGGAGTGAGGAATGTCAATCCATCCATTCTATTGTTTTTTATGAAGAGTCTCAAGTGTATGTAGACGGGAGGGGTATCGTATGCCAGCTGAGCTTTAATGATACAATTGTGGTAGTGAACATGCACCCAAATTTCTGAAGTGTCCGGTTAGGGTAAAGGAGACAGAGGTGGTACGAATAAGGACTGTCCAGCATGTCTCCTATGTGGAGGTCTGAGAAGAGTGGAAGAATAGAGTGAAATGGAATAAATAATGTTAGTAGGAGTAGAGACACCAGACAATATTCATTGTCAACAGAGGGACCCTGACAGTCGGAAAGATATCAATTTGTCTCTGTGAATGGCTTGTCCTCTGACAAATCAACTGTAAATTTCGGTGTTCCTCAAGGTTCCGTTTTAGGACCACTAATGTTTTCACTATATATTTTACCTCTTGGGGATGTCATTCGAAAACATAATGTTAACTTCCTCTGCTATGCGGATGACACACAGCTGAACATTTCATCGAAACCCTTGCGAGAAGCCTGGCATAAGGAAGTGGATGGCTGCAAACTTTCTATAAGATCTAAACCAGGCCAGAACTTGTCCGTGTAGACCAATTTGGGTTTCCAATCTCTCCAAAAGAATGTGGTGATCGATTCACGTAAATCGGCTCACGTAAACTGGCGCCAGGGGTCAGCGGCAATGTCGACAACCCACTGTGGTGGAGGTCCGTAGCGGTCCTGACTTGCAAATCGGTCGTCCGACCTGGGTATAGGGGTGAAAGACTAATCGAACCATCTAGTAGCTGGTTCCCTCCGAATTTTCCCTCAGGATATCTGGCGCTCGAAGTCTCGCAGTTTTATCTGGAAAAGCGAATGAATTAGAGGTCTTGAGGCCGAAACGATCTCCACCTATTCTCAAACTTTAAATGGGTAAGAAGCCCAGTGGGCCACTTTTGGTAAGCAGCACTGGCGCTGCGGGATGAACCGAACGCCGGATTAAGGCGCCTGATGCCGATGCTCATAAGACCCCAGAAAAGGTGTTGGTCAATATAGACAGCAGGATGGTGGCCTTGGAAGTTGGAATCCGTTAAGGAGTGTGTAACAACTCACCTGCCGAATCAACTAGCCCTGAAAATGGATGCCGCTGTATCGTCGGGCCCATACCCGGCCGTCGCCGGCCACGGGAGCCTCGAGGGCTATGCCAGGACGAGTAGGAGGGCCGCCGCGGTGAGCACGGAAGCCTAGGGCACGGGCCCGGGTGGAGCCTCTGCGGGTGCAGATCTTGGTGGTAGCAAATATTCAAACGTGGACTTTGAAGGCCGAAGTGGAGAAGGGTTCCATGTGAACAGCAGTTGAACATGGGTCAGTCAAATATGATGGCCTCCGTCGCCCCCGGCCGTTCGAAAGGGAGTCGGGTTCAAATCACCGAATCCGGAGTGGCGGAGACGGGCGCCGCGAGGTGTCAAGTGCGGTAAAACGACCGATCCCGGAGAAGCTGGCGGGAGCCCCGGGTGGAGTTCTCTTTTCTTTGTGAAGGACAGGGCACCCTGGAATGGGTTCGCCCCGAGAGAGGGGCCCAAGCCCTGGAAAGCATCACGGTTCTGGCGGCGTATGGTGAGCTTTCGCTGGCCTTTGAAAATCCAGGGAGAGGGTGTAAATCTCCCGCCGGGCCGTACCCATATCCACAGCAGGTCTCCAAAGTGAACAGCCTCTGGCATGTTAGAACAACGAATTTGAAACTTATTTTTTGACACTTTTTGAAAATCTTTTTTTATGCCGCTAGTTCGTCATGATGGAGACATCGTTTCTGGGTTAGGAATTTGAAATTTATTTTTCTGCACATTTTTGTGAACATCGCAGAAAATATATTTTTTAGTACCTATACGGCATAACGGTAGTTTCTCAATGAAGGGAGATACCGTTTCTGGGTCACAAATTTCAAAAACATAATTCTGCACTTTTTGTGAACATGGCAGAACATATTTTTCTTGTACCTACACAGCATAAGGGACGCTGGCATTACCTGTATGATTGATGAGGATCTCCATATTGCAAATGTACGGTCCCTTACTCGATGTCTGCAAAGTGTAATTTTCTTCAGTGTTGTCACATGAAAAGATATACTCAAATATTTACAAAAATGTGAGGGGTGTACTCACTTTTGTGATATATATATATAGATATATATATATATACAGTATAAATCTGGTCATGAAGCAGTGATGTGAATTCTCTAGTGCTCTTGTTCAGTAACATTTTTCCTGCTACAGTAACTGCCATCATAGCTCAAACTGAGATCTGTGTGAATCTATATTGGTGCCCAGGCTTGGTCTTAAGTGGAAGAGCCTCACTCTTCTTCTATTGTTTTTAATTCATATGTATAAGTGATGAGGCTATAGAGTGGATATGCAGTCTACATTGGAGAGTTGAAATCCCCTGCATGTTAGCTAGCGAGAAAACCCCCTTTTGGAAATGTTTTGGGTGTATTATAGTTTGGGTTCATATAGTTTGTTCAGACTCGGTGAGAATGGAGAGAGTTCAACACATGGGAATAGTTCAACACATGGGGAGAGTTCAGTTTTGTACATGGAACATTAGAGGGAGCCATAACCCCATTAAAAGGAAAAAGTACTATCTTTTTTGAAAAAAGCAAATATTAACATTGCTTTTTTGCAAGAAACTCACTTGGAGTGAGGAGCATTTGAGCATTTGAAATTGCAGTGAGGGGGGTTTGGTAAAGTGTTTTTCTCATAATTTTCAACCAGAAGTTGTGAAAAATAATCTACCACTTAAGGTGTTGAATTGTGTGAAAGATGCATTTGGTTGTTTTGTTATAATTAAAGGTACTTTACAAGGGCAGGACATTTCTATAATTAATATTTACTTCCCCCCTGCCCACCCCCTGATTTCTTCACTAAGGTATTTCTAGACTTCTCAGAATTAAACTCAGTGGCTGGAGGAGATTTAAAGTATTTGTTGAACCTCCTTATTGACAAGTTTCCCAATAGTATAGCTTCACCCTATACTCAAGTTAGGTAGCTTAAAGCTAGTTATGATGATCTGGGGTATGCTGATGTCTGGAGAACCTTTCATCCCTCCAGCAGAGAGTACACCTTTTTCTCTGCACCTTATGGATGTCAGACAAGAATAGATTATTTTTTTTATGCCCATGACATCTTTGCAGTTTGTTTTATCTGCTAATATAGGAAGCATAGTCATATCTGATCATGCTGAAGTGATCCTGGACATAAAACTCAAAAGGGGCACCCTATTCATCAAGACATTGGAGATTGAATTCAACCATTCTTAAAGATCATAATGTATTTATTACAGAGTTTGAAGCATTTTTCTCCCTCTCAGTCAACAGATAACCCCTCGCTCCTTTGGGAAACCTGTAAAGCATACGCCAGGGTCCTGATTATGTCATACTCAGCCACTAAGAGTGAAAAGCAAAAAACATTAGAGGGTGAATTGGCAACTCAATAGTAGGACTACATTAAAATTCCCACCCGTGCCCTATTAAAGGAAATATCAGTCCTTAGATTAACTTTGGACTCTCTTCTAAAACAGGACACTGAAAAGAAAATTAGATTTGTCAGGCAAAAGCTTTATGAACATGGCGATAAACCATACAAATATTTGGCGTACCTAGGTAAAAAGAGAGCAGACTCCCAGTCAATTGCTACTATTACTGATTCTGATAGCAACCATTTATATGAAAATAAATGGGTTAAGACATTTTATGCAAATCTTTATGCCTCAGAACTGACAAATGATGCACCCAAACCAAGCGAGTGTGGGAGAAATAATTGTATTTTACTACTGACGAGGAGATGTGGGAGGACATTTGGAGATATGCAAAAACATTATATTTCTGTAATCGTACTAGAGAAATCCAATTAAGAATAATACATGCATTGCATATATCCCCAAATAGCCCAGTCTTGAATGTAAAACTTATACAGACACCCTAACACATTGTCATGTTCCACATTATAAAGACACTGGTCTAAGAAATTGAAAAAATCCTAGGGTTCGACCTAGAATTTGACACAGTCTCTTTGCAGTTATGTCTCCCTAGTAGGCATGTTAATTCTGTGGGTAAGAGGAGCCTTTACAATATTCTTACTCTTACATTGGATACATTTTTTTTACATTTAAAAAAAAAAACCTTTATTTAACTAGGCAAGTCAGCTAAGAACAAATTCTTATTTAGAATGACGGCCTGCCAAAAGGCAAAAGGCCTCCAGCGGGGACCAGGGATTAAAAAGCACAACATGGTAGCAGCACAAAACATGGTACGAACATTATTGGGCAAAGACAACAGCACAAAGGTCAAGAAAGTAGAGACAACAATACATCACGCAAAGCAGCCACAACTGTCAGTAAGAGTGTCCATGATTGAGTCTTTGAATGAAGAGATTGAGATAAAACTGTCCAGTTTGAGTGTTTGTTGCAGCTCGTTCCAGTCGCTAGCTGCAGTGAACTGAAAAGACGAGCAACCCAGGGATGTGTATGCTTTGGGGACCTTTAACAGAACGGGTGTTGTATGTGGAGCATGAGGGCTGCAGTAGATATCTCAGATAGGGGGGAGTGAGGTCTAAGAGGGTATTATAAATAAGCAACAAATAGTGGGTCTTGCGACGGGTATACAGAAATGACCATTTTACTGAAGAGTATAGAGTGCAGTGATGTGTCCTACAAAAAACGTTGGTGGCAAATCTGATGGCCGAATGGCAAAGAACATCTAGCCCCTCGAGAGTACCCTTAGCTGCCTTATCTATAAATTACATCGGCGTAATCTAGCATGGGTAGGATGGTCATCTGAATCAGGGTTAGTTTGGCAGCTGGGGTGAAAGAGGAGCGATTACGATATAGGAAACCAAGTCTAGATTTAACTTTAGCTTGCAGCTTTGATATGTACTGAGAGAAGGACAGTGTACCGTCTAGCCATACTCCCAAGTACTTGTATGAGGTGACTACTTCCACAAATAAAATAAAATAAAATGTTATAGATAGCAGATGTTAATGCAAGTCTAGCGAAATGCTTGTACTTCAAGTTCCGACCATGCAGTAATATCTAACAAGTAATCTAACAATTTCACAACAACTACATTTTACACACAAGTGTAAAGGAATGAATAAGACTATGTATATATAAATATATGGATGAGCGATGGCAGAGTGGCATAGGCAAGATGCAGTAGATGGTAGAGTACAGTATATACATATGAGATGAGTAATGTAGGGTATGTATGTAAACATTATTAAAAAGTGGCATTGTTTAAAGTGACTAGTGATACATGTATTACATCAAATGTTTAATTATTAAAGTGGCTAGAGATTTGAGTTGGCAGCAGCCACTCAACATTAGTGATGGCTGTTTAACAGTCTGATGGCCTTGAGGTGGAAGCTGTTTTTCAGTTTCTCGGTCCCAGCTTTGATGCACCTGTACTGACCTTGCCTTCTGGATGATAACGGGGTGAACAGGCAGTGGCTCGGGTGGTTGTTGTCCTTGATCTTTTTGGCCTGCCTGTAACATCAGGTGGTGTAGGTGTCCTGGAGGGCAGGTACATTGCCCCCGGTGATGTGTTGTGCAGACCTCACTACCCTCTGGAGAGCCTTATGGTTGAGGACTGAGCCGTTGCTGTACCAGGCGGTGATACAGCCCGACAGGATACTCTCGATTGTGCATTTGTAAAAGTTTGTGAGTGTTTTCCGTGACAAGCCAAATTTCTTCAGCCTCCTGAGGTTGAAGAGGCGCTGTTGGGCCTTCTTCACCACGCTTTCTGTGTGGGTGGACCATTTCAGTTTGTCCGTGATGTGTACACCGAGGAACTTAAAACTTTCCACCTTCTCCACTACTGTGTTGTCAATGTGGATAGGGGGATGCTCCCTCTGCTGTTTCCTGAAGTCCACGATCATCTCCTTTGTTTTGTTGACATTGAGTTAGAGGTTATTTTCCTGACACCACACTCCGAGGGCCCTCACATCCTCCCTGTAGGCCGTCTCGTCGTTGTTGGTAATCAAGCCTACCACTGTAGTGTCATCTGCAAACTTGATGATTGATTTGGAGGCGTGCATGGCCACACAGTCATGGGTGAACAGGGAGTACAGGAGAGGGCTGAGAACACACCCTTGTGGGGCCCAGTGTTGAGGATCAGCGGGGTTGAGATGTGGTTTCCTACCCTCACCACTTGGGGGCGGCCCGTCAGAAATTCCAGGACCCAGTTGCACAGTCCGGGGTCGAGACCCAGGGTCTCGAGCTTGATGACGAGCTTGGAGGGTACTATGGTGTTAAATGCCGAGCTGTAGTCGATGAACAGCATTCTCACATAGGTATTCCTCTTGTCCAGATGGGTTAGGGCAGTGTGCAGTGTGGTTGAGATTGCATTGTCTGTGGACCTATTTGGGTGGGAAGCAAATTGGAGTGGGTCAAAGGTGTCGGGTAGGGTGGAGGTGATATTGTCCTTGACTAGTCTCTCAAAGCACTTCATGATGACGGAAGTGAGTGCTACGGGGCGGTAGTCGTTTAGCTCAGTTACCTTAGCTTTCTTGAGAACAGGAAGCATGTGGGAACAGCAGACTGGGATAGGGATTGATTAAATATGTTTGAAAATGTATATTGCCATGATTAAAAGCAATGGTTCGCGATTTCAGATTTGCTTGAATGTGGCCATCAGTCCATGGTTTCAACATCACCGATGCACTTGCTAATAAACTCGCTCACCGAATCAGCGTATACATCAATATTATTGTCTGAGGCTATCCGGGAACATATCCCAGTCCACGTGATCGAAGCAATCTTGAAGCATGGAATCCAATTAGTCAGACCAGCGTTGAACAGAACTGAGCACGGGCGTTTCCTGTTTTAGTTTTTGTCTATAGGCTGGGAGCAACAAAATGGAGTCCTGGTCAGATTTTCCAAAAGTAATCACACTTGTGGGGAGAGGGACATTCTTCTAACCAAACCAAATTACCTTTGTTTCGGAGCTGTTCAGAACCAGGGCAGAAAAAGCTTGTTGGACACAAAATCCAGGGACGGGCCAGCTGAGTATAAGACTCTATCATCTGCATATAAATGGACGTGAGAGCTTCCTACTGCCTGAGCATGTTGTTGGTGTAAATTGAGAAGAGCGTGGGGCATAGGACCGAGTCTTGGGGTAAACCCTCGGTGACAGATTTCCTAATGTTTAAACCATGAGTAGAGAGAGACTGTCAACGAATACAGCAAAGAGCTGCTGTTTTTATGACTGAGTTCATGTTTAAATTCTTAATCAGCACTGTCAACACTGGATGACGGTGTCCCTTTTTGGTCAGTGTCAGTGGAGGAAATTTTAAAATCTCTCTTTAAAAAAAATGTCCTGAACAACAATGCATTGGCAGGTCAATTCAAGCAAAGCCAGTATGCGGTGATAATGTATTGGGCCTGTAGCTTACTGTATAAACCTCATTGCTACAGTACTGTTTTTAATTGGTTAATGTTGCATAGGCTTACATTTTTTTAAGTCATGTTAATAAAGCGGTAGATCTCGGCATGCATTTTGACTCAGAATTTGATCTTGACTCAGAAAAAGTTGGTGACCACTGGTCTAAACCATCTGAACCATAAGGTTTTTGCGGATTAAGTTTAGGGAGCTCCTTTAGCACCTCGGACTCAGTGACCGCCTGCAGGGAGAAACTTTGTAGCAGGGAAAAGAGGGAGGAGCATCGGGGCAAGTTGTGTTAGAAGGGGTGGGAGATGAGGAAATGTTGGATGGGCAAGGAGGCATGGATGAGTCAAATAGGAACCCTGACTTAATGAAATGGTGATTAAAGAGCTCAGCCAGGTGTTTCTTGTCAGTAACAACGACATCATCAACATTAAGGGATATGGGTAGCTGTGAGGAGGAGGGTTTATTTTCCAGGTCTTTAACCGTTTTCCAGAACTTCTTGGGATTAGACCCACAGAGAGAGAACTGCTCCTTAAAGTAACTAGCTTTGGCCTTCCGGATAGCCTGAGTGCACTTATTTCTCATTTGTCTGAACAAGAGCCAGTCAGCCTGAGTGTGTGCGCCGAGCCTTTCACCAAATGCAATTTTTGAGGTGGAGTAACTCTTCAAGATCACGGTCGAACCAGGGGCTGAACCTGTTTTTAATTCTCATTTTCTATATGGCGGTGTGTTTGTTAACAATACCACTGAAAATATCAGAAAAGAAGGTCCAAGCAACTTCGACAGAGTGTGATTCTGTACCATTTTATAGAGGATAGTTCATGAAGGAAGGCTTGCTCATTAAAGTTTTTTAGCAAGCGACAAATCAGGACAGGTCGTTTCACTGAGCAGCCATTAAGAACACAGGCTGTAAAACAGTGATCACTAAGGTCATTACAGAAAACACCAGACTGATACCTGTCAGGATTATTTGTGAGAATAACATTGATGAGATTAGCTTTTTTGCACACCTGGATTGTACAATATTTGCCAATTATTATTTAAAAAAATCTTCAAGCTCTGTCAAATTGGTTGTTGAACATTGCTCGACAACCATTTTCAAGTCATGACATTTTCAAGCAGATTTAAGTCACAACTGTAACTCAGGAACATTCACTGTTTTCTTGCTAAGCAACTGTGTAGTTTTGGTTTTGTGTTTTATGTTATTGTCCTGCTGAAAGGTGAATTAATCTCCCAGTGCCTGATGAAAAGCAGACTGAACCAGGTTTCCTCTAGGATTTTGCCTGTGCTTAACTCCATTTAGTTTTTTTTAATTCTGAAAAACTCCCCAGTCCTTAATAATTACAAACATATCCATAACATGATGTAGTAGATATTGTACCAGTACAGAGGAATGGGGCAACAAGTGATATATGTTTCAGTAAAATTGGATTCTTTGCAATTTTAGCCATGGTTATCAACTGTACTGCAGGGATTTAAATAGTGGAGTAGGGTGGTGTTATTTTTTTTTATGTAGGGAGTTTAGTGTTATTTAGATGGTATGGTATTTGTTTATTTATTTTTAAAGAAAAGTACAAGGTAATGCAACATATTGGATACCAACCGCCGGTAAACCTAATCGAAGAAAACTGGGATAATTCTGTCACGTGACGTGCGGAGTGACGACCAAATCATTTTCATTTGGCCATTTCCTGGGAGAAGACTTTATTTATAACGTTTATATTTATAACGTTTATTTAGTTAACATAGTATGTGAACATTTTCAACAAATTACTTTCATCTGAATGTAAAATTCGATCATTGGGGCATGAAACGAGTGTTTACGTTTTGACATTGACCTACTAGCCAAGTTAGTTAACGTTGGACACTAACGTTACCGAAATAGCTAGCAGGAGTTTAGACGAACAATCAAAATTAAACTAACTAGTTAATTCAGGAATGTGCGAGTTATGAATTACCGCCCATTTTAAATATACTGAATTGGTGATCGGTATAGCCAGCGAATGAGAAATGTTCCAAATCATTTTGTTCAATCTGTGATTTGTTTACAGGGCAAAGGAATAGGCTTTCACATTTCCCCGGCAGATGGCGATGTTGAATCGTTTGTCTTTACCGTCCAAATGCATTGTTTGCAGCTGCCAATAAACTCTTACAAACCTTTCCACGGAGGGTATGTAAAACATTCTTCATTCATGCTGCAAAGGTGTCGATTTCCTCCTTAACTGGATTTAATGGCAACAAATCGTGAAAAATATTGGGCAAGATATGTGTACTTTCTTTATGAAACCATTTTCCACCGCCATGCTTATGTGGTTTTAATGCTTATGAATGCTAGTCCCGGATGATGCATATAGGTTGCAGCAGTATATAGTACCAAACGACGTTCCATACAGCAGTCTTCTGTTTACACCTGGCTGTCAGGGTGAACCGGTCAGAAATTACAGCACTTTTTGTACATAGACCACCCATTTTAGGGGACCAAAAGTATTGGGACAAATTCACTTGTGTGTATTAAAGTAGTGAAAGGTGAAATATTTGGTCGCATATTCATAGCACGCAATGACTACATCAAGCTTGTGTTTCTACACATTTGTTGAAATCGTTTGCTGTTTGTGTTTCAGATCATTTTGTGCCCAATATAAATTGAATGGTAAATCATGTATTGTGTCATTTGAGTCACTTTCATTGTAAATTATATGTCTCTAAACAATTCTACAATAATGTGGATGTTTACCATGATTACAGATAATCCAGAATGAATCGTGGATAATGAGTGAGAAGACTACAAATGCACCAAAGACATACTAACCTCTCACCATTGCAATAACAGGGGAGGTTAGCATTTGTGCGTCTAACTTTGTCATTGATCATTATTCAACATTATCTAATCATGGTAGCATCCACATTCATGTAGTGTTTAGAAACATTATTTTCTTATTTAAAAAAAAATACTTATCTTTTTACTACTTTAATACACGTAAGTGATTTTTCACAATACCATATCTATTATGCGTGGGAATACTTTGTAATAAATTTCCCAAATTAATATGACTTGGAACTGATTGGCTGGTGTCCAGAAAACTTCGGGGAGCAAATAAAATCACCAGTTGGGGAACCCTGGAGTAGAAGGAGATCAGTAGACACTGTAACCAAGAGAGGTGGTTGTTTAAGGGGAAGTGGTAGTGAGCAAAAGGTTCTGACTCAGATATATGCCTGTGAGTGCATATCAATTCTGTAAATCAGGCAAGATCTTGGTGCACTTGGGTCAGGGGCGCTGGTCCTGGAGTATATGATGATCGAGTGAGGGAACTGGTCGACACTACGTCCTGCCCAATCGAGGCTTCCTGAAACAACTGACAGACCTGGATATACAACTACAGGAGGACATACTAATACACTGAAACACACACATTCATCAGTAGAGAAGCAAACATGAGATGGACTATAACAACATGAAGGGAATAAACTATAATAATCTGTCTGAATGCTCACTGCTTGTATGTTCAACTCCATTGGACTTTGTTAAATGTGTATATTGCCATAATGTTAAATTATTACACAGTAAATACACTATTAAAAAATCTACCATATTGTCATTTCATTCATATTTTGAAAGCAATATGGCGATGGCACCTATCAATAAATGTGTTCTCAATTTACCTGGGGAAATTAAGACAAAAATAAATGTGTTAATTAAATATCCTTGGTAATTTGGGTTAGCAGCTCATATCGAGGATACACAGGATCCTTTCCTGAATCATAACAGTGATTTTATAAAAAATAATATTGCTAGCCTGTGTCAATGGACAATGAGTGAAGTATTCTGTAGAAGCAGCAAGTCACAATACCACACGCAGACTCAATGATATCAACAACCATACACATGAGGTGCTTACTTCTGCCCTAAGCCTCACAGCCCCTGCAGACCAAGTTCCCCATTTACAAACTAAACATTCGCACAAAGGTTCCTAGAGTGTTATGAGACTTATACACAGGCTGTTTATAAAATTATAAAAAGCCTATTATGATATTTGGTTTTAGACCAACTGAAATGTGTTTATTAGCCAATATCTACAGGCTACACCCGCATCACTTTAAAATGCATGATTTAAATATGAATCATTTGTAAAACAGCCATAAAAATCACTAATGACTCAAGAGGCTTTGACACGTTTACAAAGTGCACAGAGGCCTTTACACATTTACAAAGTGTACAGAGAACTTTACACTTTTACTGTGCGCTTTAAGGTTAAGGAATCCGTTTGGTTTTACAGCAACACTACCCTGCAACAACACTTCTCCGCTTCAATAAGCCTCCAGTCACAATAAAACATCAATCAATGAAAACAATGATCAAATCTAAACCACAATGACACCGCCTATCTAATTTCTATGCGCAGTGTTCACCCATCTGTAACTAACCCATTAACCATGTCCCTAACCTGTTACCTAATCCTGACTCACTAACTTGGCTTTAGCTCGGTCTCCAAGGAGAAGACTGGACAGCAGTCGGATTCCAGCAGCATCCTGCAGTGTGTGTAAACATGACAGTTTATTGAGAGGCTGATAGTTAACTGTGAATCGGCAGTATTACGTTGGTACCTAAGGTCTAACTGTGTTTACAGAGGGCAGTAGACTTCAGCAGTCCTTAGGGAGGGCAGTTGAACATCAGTATAAACAGATACTGCTGTATCAGGCAGTGTGGCCCGAGAGCATCCTCTAGCGTAGGACAAGAAGAATAGGCACAGAAGTCTGGTTGCAGAAAGACAAGGGAAGAAGGGATGAAAGCAATGACAGATATATGGATGGATTGGATGAAGGCATGGATGGATGGTTGAAAGAAAAAAAAGGACAGGGGGGACCTGGTTTCATTCAGTTGGAAGGTAAGGGTGGATGGGTTAGGGGTAGGGGTAAGAGGTCAGCAATTAAGGTTACAGGTCATCAGTGGAAGTCTGGTTTTTCGGGGAAGGTGCATCCTGCTCGTCTGATGATGACGTTGGCAGCATAGTGTCCTGCTTTCACACACTGTTCCCACTCCTTGTCCTGGACCAACTCTGACAGGAATCCTGCATGACACACACACACTTATTCAACTTTCTCAAGGACCAACTCCAAGGACCAGACAAATATCCCTACAGAAAGCCACCCAAAATGTTCATGCACATAGACAAACACACACTCAGGGACACGTACCTCCTACAAAGGCATCTCCGGCTCCATTTGTGTCCACAATGTCCTTCTGGTCAATCTTCAGCACTGGGAACGTCTCCACCTTGTCACCTCCTTCACACACACACACACACACATACGGGTTGAAAATGGCAAAGCAAAACACACACACACGGTATACGGGTAGAAAATGAAATGAAAATGAATTTGGGCACTAATAGGCACCTTAATTGGAATGTAGTGGCTGTACAGTATCATGCTATACATGTCAGAACTCTGGCTCTACGCTTCACAGCGCTGTACAGATATAGGATCATCATTTGAGCCATTTGCTACTGCAGGAAAATATTCCTGCAGCAACAGGAACTGTGAAATATTATGTGTATTATAATTAAAAAACATTGTTTGTAGGGGTTAATACATTTTCATGTTTGGGCAAATCATGTTGAACATTTTAAAGTGGAAATTACCAACTTTAGAAGCCATTTTAAACCTAAAATACAATACAAGTATGCATTTCTTGCTGTGCAGGAAAATCACAGCAACAAAAGAGTGATCAAGTTAAGATCCTACATCTGTATGGGTGTTAACTGTCAGCCGTTCTGAATTTAAGCATTGCGCACAATTTATTTTGTTGTCAGTGAGGGCAATTAATGTAAATTGCGATGACTCAATGTATTTTGAACGATGAGACGTTGAGAATAAGAGGATTATAAATAAATAATGCTTTGATGTCATACAAGCAAGCCATACCTGTGCCGAAAATAACTCATGTCATATACAGTGTCAATGTTTATGATCCATGTTTGATGTACAGATACATGATGATATGATGTCATACTCTGGGTTGTTCCGAACAGAATGAGCCCATGTTTGTTTATTGTGAAGAAAATTCACTGCTGCACATGCACCTGAATGCACTCATAACTCCTTTCTAGGAGCACCAAGATTACGATCTGTTTCTCTGAATTGCCTTGTGAAAGCCTAACACTGTAAGATCATATTTTATAACTTAGCTAGTCAAAAGAACACGCTTTCAAATGATGCCCACCTGACCCAGATTGTGATTTATAATGGACCCGTTTTGGGATAACGTAAACAACAGTAATTGTTTGATGGCAGGGATGCAGGATTGTGTTACAAACTAAACAATTACTACGTGTGCTTGCTCTAGTTCCTCAAAGGCACAGCTAGGAGAGCTCCAAAAAAGCATCTTATAGTTGAAGACTCTTCTTTGAGTCATAAAAGTGCATTGAAATTGCTTAGAAACTGTACACACGTTGTCGATGTGTGTGGCCACTTGGAGACAGACACCAGTTAGTCCTCTCACTCAAACCCTCTTATGTTGCACCTACCACACATTTTTCAGGAATAGTCTTATGTTATTGAATCAGTGTTTTCAGATTTCATTATCAATAAATGTGGCGAAAAGTATGGTAAATGTAAAATGCACATAAAATCAACAGTGTAATGTTTGGATTCAGTCTTGCGTCCGGTGAACTGTTGTGTCATCACCTTTAGTTGAAAATTTTTTCCATTATCTCCAAACTGTTCCCGTTCAATTGCTACCATGTTTATGCATATTGTTTCAAATTTCTTGTGTAAGAAACATTTCAATTTATCCTTATACATAATGGCCAATTCCAATGAGTTGCTGAAGGCAGGCTAGTTTCTGCACTCAAATCAGTGTGCGAGTGACAGTGTGTGTGCCTGTCAACGTGTGTGTGTGTGTGTAGTTACCTTTGGTCATGATGGTTCCGTCCTTCCCCTGAGTAAAGACAACGATTCTCGGTCTCTTCTTGTTGACTTTGGGCAGAGCCTCTGCCTTCTTAGCAATCTCCTCGATGTCCTCAGTCTACAAACACACACCATAGTCACAAACAAGCTATACTAATATACAAGAGTGTGTGTGTTTGTATTTCAAATCGCAGTCCACCCACCTGAAAGCCTTGCTCTTTTGAAAACGTGGCCGCCTCCTGAAAAACAGAAATATCCCATTCGTTTCCATTTACACGGGAGTGTACAAAACATATTAGGAACACCTGCTCTTTTCATGACATAACTTTCACCTGGTCAGTCTATGATCCCTTACTGACGTCCCCTGTTAAATACCACTTCATATCAGTGTAGCTAAAGGGGAGGAGACAGGTTAAAGAAGGAATTTTAAGCCTTGAGACATAGATTTTTATGTGTGCCATTCAGAGGGTGAATGGGCAAGACAAAAGATTTTAAGTGCCTTCGAAAGGAGTATGGTGTCATGAACTGCAACGCTCTTGGGTTTGTCAGGCTCAACAGTTCAAGAACGGTCCACCACTCAAAGGACATCCAGCCAACTTCACACAACTGTGGGAAGCATTGGAGACAACATGGGCCAGCATCCCTGTGGAACGCTTTCGACACCTTGTAGAGTCCATGCCCTGACAAATTGAGTCTGAGGGCAAAAGGAAGGTGTTCCTAATGTTTTGTACATTCAGTGTATTTCTCCATGTCGTCCTATCTCGTCTGCCTGTCGGTCTCTCTCTCCATCGTCCTCTCGCTCCCCATCTGTCTGCTTGTGTCTGTCGCCCTTTCTCTGCCTATTTGCCCGTTGGTCTCTTTCTTTCCGTCACTCTCTCCCTCTACCATTCAGTCTGTCTGTCTCTCTCTCTCTCTCCAGAAGTACCTAGATACTGGACAAATGAATGAATGAGGGTGTGTGTGTGTACCGTCTCGTTGCCGAACAGCACATCCACATAGGGCATGACCTCC
Organism: Oncorhynchus masou masou; assembly: GCF_036934945.1. Taxonomy (NCBI): domain Eukaryota; kingdom Metazoa; phylum Chordata; class Actinopteri; order Salmoniformes; family Salmonidae; genus Oncorhynchus; species Oncorhynchus masou. Next base: position 38,147,822 of record NC_088234.1, read on the forward strand.
ATGAGGGCATCTTTGAAGAACTGAGAGATGAAGGGAGCGGAGAGGTTCAGAGTGAACAGCTTGTTGTTCTCAGAAGCGTGTTTGGCCACTTTCAGTATGGACTCCAGAGACACCGTCAGGAAGAAACCCTACGGAGGAGATAATAAAGCCTGTTATCACTGCTACACAGCCAGTTGTAATGCTACACAGAGCCTGTAATTACGCTACACAGCATGTTATAATCAATGCTACACAGCATGTTATACTAAATGCTACACAGCCTGTTATAATCAATGCTACACAGCCTGTTATAACCAATGCTACACAGCCTGTTATAACCAATGCTACACAGCCTGTTATAACCAATGCTCCACAGTATGTTATAACCAATGCTCCACAGTATGTTATAAGCAATGCTGCAGGGTATGTTATAATCAATGCAACACAGTATGTTATAACCAATGCTACACAGTATGTTATAACCAATGCTCCACAGTATGTTATAATCAATGCAAAACAGTATGTTATAACCAATGCTGCACAGTATGTTATAACCAATGCTCCACATTGTTATAACCAATGCTCCACGGTATGTTATAATCAATGCTCCACAGTATGTTATAATCAATGCTCCACAGTATGTTATAACCAATGCTTCACAGTATGTTATAACCAATGCTACTAAGCCTGTTATAATCAATGCTCCACAATATGTTATAATCAATGCTACACAGCCTGTTATAACAAATGCTACTAAGCCTGTTATAATCAATGCTCCACAGTATGTTATAATCAATGCTCCACAGTATGTTATAACCAATGCTCAACAGTATGTTATAATCAACGCTACTGAGCCCGTTATAATCAACGCTACTGAGCCCGTTATAATCAATGCTACACAGTATGTTATAATCAGTGCTCCACCGTATGTTATAACCAATGCTCCACAGTATGTTATAACCAATTCTACTGAGCCTGTTATTATTCCATGCTACTAAGCCTGTTATAATCAATGCTACACAGTATGTTATTATTCCATGCTACCCAGCCTGTTATAATCAATGCTACTAAGCCTGTTATAATCAATGCTACACAGCCTTTTATAATCAATGCTACACAGCCTTTTATAATCAATGCTACACAGCCTTTTATAATCAATGCTACACAGCCTGTTATAATCAATGCTACACAGCCTGTTATAATTAATGCTACACAGCCTGTTATAATCAATGCTACACAGTATGTTATTATTCCATGCTACTAAGCCTGTTATAATCAATGCTACTAAGCCTGTTATAATCAATGCTACTAAGCCTGTTATATTCAATGCTACACAGCCGGTTATAATCAATGCTACACAGTATGTTATTATTCCATAATCAATTATTCACAGCCTGTTATAATCCATGCTACACAGTATGTTATTATTCCATGCTACTAAGCCTGTTATAATCAATGCTACACAGTATGCTATAATCAATTATTCACAGCCTGTTATAATCAATGCTACACAGCCTGTTATAATCAATGCTACACAGTATGTTATTATTCCATGCTACTAAGCCTGTTATAATCAATGCTACAAAGCCTGTTATAATCAATGCTATAATCAATTATTCATAATCAATGCTACTATGTTATAATTCAATGCTACTAAGCCTGTTATATAATTATTCAAGCCTGTTATAATCCATGCTACACAGTATGTTATTATTCCATGCTACTAAGCCTGTTATAATCAATGCTACACAGTATGTTATAATCAATTATTCACAGCCTGTTATAATCAATGCTACACAGTATGTTATTATTCCATGTAACTAAGCCTGTTATAATCAATGCTACACAGCCTGTTATAGTTAATGCTACACAGCCTGTTATAATTAATGCTACACATCCTGTTATAACCAATGCTACACAGCCTGTTATAATCAATGCTACACAGTATGTTATTATTCCATGCTACTAAGCCTGTTATAATCAATGCTACACAGCCTGTTATAAGCCATGCTACACAGTATGTTATTATTCCATGCTACACAGTATGTTATAACCAATGCTACTAAGCCTGTATTAATCAATGCTACACAGCCTGTTATAATCCATGCTACACAGTATGTTATAACCAATGCCACTAAGCCTGTTATAATCAATGCTACACAGCCTGTTATAAGCCATGCTACACAGTATGTTATTATTCCATGCTACTAAGCCTGTTATAATCAATTATTCACAGCCTGTTATAATCCATGCTACACAGTATGTTATTATTCCATGCTACTAAGCCTGTTATAATCAATGCTACTAAGTCCGTATTAATAAATTATTCACAGCCTGTTATAATCCATGCTACACAGTATGTTATAACCAATGCCACTAAGCCTGTTATAATCAATGCATTACTGCCTGTTATAATCCATGCTACACAGTATGTTATTATTCCATGCTACGAAACCTGTTATAATCAATTATTCACAGCCTGTTATAATCCATGCTACACAGTATGTTATTATTCCATGCTACTAAACCTGTTATAATCCATGCTACACAGTATGTTATAACCAATGCTACTCAGCCTGTGGTCAACAATGCTACTCAGTGTGTGTGTATGTGGTCTTTGTTACATACAGCGATATAGTAAACTTTGGCTTTTTCCACCAGTTTCCAGTTCTCCTTCAAGTCCAGATGTTTGTCCTTCTTATAACAGTTAGCTGCCGCTAGGTTAGCTACCAGGGACCTGAGAGAGGAAGGGGGGGAGGAAGAGAAGAACGAGTGGAGTTGATGAGAGGGACACAGTGGAGTTACAGTGGTAAGACAAAGTATGTGAACCCTTTGGAATTACCTGGATTTCTGCACAAATTGGTCATGAAATTTGATCTGATCTTCATCTAAGTCACAACAATAGACAAACACAGTCTGCTTAAACTAATAACACACAAACAATTATACGTTTTCATGTCTTTATTGAATATATTCATAGTGTAGAGTGGGAAAAGTATGTGAACCCTTGGATTTAATAACTGGTTGGCCCTCCTTTGAAAGCAATAACCTCAACCAAACATATTCTGTAGTTGCGGATCAGACCTGCACAACAGTCAGGAGGCATTTTGGACCATTCATCTTTACAAAACTGTTTCTGTTCAGCAATATTCTTAGGATGTCTGGTGTGAACCGCTCTCGAGGTCATGCCACAGCATTTTAAATCGGGTTGAGTTCAGGACTCTGACTGGGCCACTCCAGAATGCGTATTTTCTTCTGTTGAAGCCATTCTGTTATTGATTTACTTCTGCGTTTTGGGTCGTTGTCCTGTTGCATCAACAAACTTCTGTTGCGCTTCAATTGCCGGACAGATAATAGCCTTACATTCTCCTGCAAAATGTCTTGATAAACTTGGGAATTCATTTTTCCGTTGATGATAGCAAGCTGTCCAGGCCCCGAGGCAGCAAAGCAGCCCCAAACCATGATGCTTCCACCACCATACTTTACATTTGGGATGAGGTTTTGATGTTGGTGTGCTGTGCCTTTTCTCCTCCACAAATAGTGTTGTGTGTTCCTTCCAAACAACTCAATTTTAGTTTAATCTGTCCACAGAATATTTCGCCAGAAGCGCTGTAGAACATCCAGGTGCTCTTTTGCGAACTTCAGACAGAAGTGGCTTCTTCCGTGGTGTCCTCCCATGAACACCATTCTTGTTTAATGTTTAACATATTGTAGACTCGTCAACAGAGATGCTAACATGTTCCAGAGAGTTATGTAAGTCTTAGCTGACACTTTAGATTCTTCTTAACCTCATTGAGCATTCTGCGCTGTGCTCTTGCAGTCATCTTTGCAGGACGCAACTCCTAGGGAGAGTTGCAACAGTACTGAAATTTCTCCATTTGGAGACAATTTGTCTTCCTGTGGACTGATGAACATCAAGGCTTTTAGAGATACTTTGGTAACCCTTTCCAGCTTTCTGCAAGTCAACAATTCTTAATCTGAGGTCTTCTGAGATCTTTGTTCGAGGCATGGTTCACATCAGGCATTGCTTCTTGTGAATAGCAAACTCAAATTTTGTGAGTGTTTTTTACAGGGCAGGGCAACACTAACCAACACCTCCAATCTTGTCTCATTGATTGGGACTCCAGGTTAGCTGACTCCAGACTCCAATTAGCTTTTGGAGAAGTCATTAGCCTAGGGGTTCACATACTTTTCCCAACCTACACTGTGAATGTTCAAATGATGAATTCAATATATACAATGATCAGTGTGTTATTAGTTTAAGCACACTGTGTTTATTTATTGTTGTGACTAATGTTAATGACCAATTTATGCAGAAATCCAGGTAATTCCAAAGGGTTCCCATACTTTATCTTGCCACTGTACATGGAGTGGAGCCTTGACCTGTTGTCCTTGGAGTGTGTGTATTATGAGAGTGAGCGAGTGACGTGTTTACCTGTTGTCTCCAGTGATGCATGCGGCGCAGGTCCCTGTAGGCTCCTCTGTCTGCTCATAGTAGTAGGCGTCTACGTGGGCATCGTCTGCCTTCTGCTTCAGAATCTCCCCAAACTTATCCTCTCCGATACAGCCGAAGAACGTACACACCTTGTGGGGATCCTGGATCATCCACTGTGTGTGTGTTTAAGTAGGTTAGCACGTGTGGTGCGTGTCAGTGTGTCTGAATGAAACATACCTGGGCAACCTTTACACATTTTGAAAAAGGTACAGTGGGATAGTGTAATGACTAAGTGTGTGTGTGCGTCTCATACCTGGGCGATTTTAATAGAGTTCTGTGTAGCTCCTCCGGCATGGTACTCTACTTTAAACTTTTTGACAATCTCTTCAAACCTACAACACACATGCACGTACAATGTTTAAGACAACAGGGAAGTTTGTTGTATGGTTTCAAGCTTTACCAGGATTCAGTACATATGGTATGAGAAACATAATATTTTTTCTTCCGAGACAGAGCTAAAGACCATTATGGCCCCAGTAGCTCCAAGTAACATGTTCTGTTCTCTATATATAGGAGCCTTATCACCTACTGATAACACACACAGACGGACAGAGAGAGTGTGAGAGATGGAGAGGGGATGGTAGAGGGGGAGAGAGGGAGGTGTTTGCGTGAGTACATATGCGGGTCCACGTGTGTATTAATGGGGGGGTGCATGTTAAACTGACTAAAATAGGCCTGGCCCAGCAGAACAGAGCTAAGGAGGTGAGGATGAGATTTTGCGAGATTGTTTGCGCCATTGGCTGAAAGAGACGCACAGGAGTGAATCAGAGGCCTTTCCCCTCCAGCACAGCTATTTCCCAACCTTAGTGGTTTGTTTACTGCCCAGTCTGTCTGCTGACTCAACTAGAGCAGGGTGGTTGTGTGCTAACACTACAGCTGAGGTCAGTATTGGTCATAACTCAAACATCTGGACAGGAATGGACTAAGGCTGGGGGGGAAGGGGGCCAACACACCTAGGACACAGCTCAAACACCTAAACTTGGGGTCCGTTCAGTATGACACAAAGTTAAAAAACATTCAGATAGAAATGTATTGTGTATAACATACATGATTGTCTGAAGAGTAGAATAAATCAACTAATTTATATCTGCAACATCATGAGTTGTACACTTCTTAGTCTCAATAAGCCACCTGCAGTGAGACGTTTCTCCTCGACCAATAAGAATGCCTGGATTAGAGCAGAGGGAAACTCTCAAGGCTACAACAAAACTCTGCACAGCTGAGACTGTTGCTCCCTCTGTCTGGACATGCTCCAGATATACTAATTATGTACAGATTTTCTGGGGCAGAATGAATCGAATGTCTCAGAGTAAGGGATTTCCCACATAGTTTTGAGCATAGTTTGAATCAGAGTCCAATTTTTTGTATTTACATTGTATTTCTTTTTTTTGGTCCAGTTGGTTTCACATTGCCAAATGTCAAACAAATAAAAAGTCCTAAACAAAAACCACGTGTCCATGCAAGTAATTTGTTTATTGGAAAAAATGCTCACGTTAAATCCATCTGTGAGCATCACTTGCGTGTCCCAATCTTCATAGTACTTTCGCTTTGGTCTTCCAACAACATGTGGGAGAAAACTGAGCAATAGCCACTCCAACCCTTATAGCCCACATCGCCCCTTAACGGATGCGCTTCTACTCAGAATGTTTCAGACATGTCAAGTTATAATGATGCATGCATTTTGCAACCAATCATAAGTTCTCACCTGCAGTGAACCACGGTGCATTATTTAGTGCGTTCCCGAGTGCAATAGTGTTCACACCAGTCCAAACAAACAGAATTAGGGGGGAAATGCACTAGAGTTGTAAAAGAGAAGCTCCAAATCAATTTGAAGTGAAAAGCCCCCTAAGAGTGCTGATCTAGGATCAGGTTCCCCGTGTCCATGTGATCATATTAATTGTGATCTAATTGGCAAAACTGAACCCAAATCAGCACTCCTTCTCTGAGATGCTTAGTTAATAGGTCCTTATCAATAATTTGCTTGCTGGAGGGCAAGGAGTCTCCCAGCTCCGCTAAAACTATTGACAACTGTGTGTCGTATTCAAGGGATTGTTAAATAAATGTTAAATATTTAGTTGGAATATCATCACCTATTGAAGAGCATTGCCAGAACTACACATTTCCAATTACTTGATGCAAAACAATTGCTCACATTTAGCTCTATCATCAGAGTTATACAGCAAGTAACTGCATGCTTTTCATGATCAGTAAACATCAATTGATCGTGTAATTTCAGATACGCGAGGGAAGTCTCACGATATCAGCCACCATTAATTTGATGTTTGAGTGATATAAAATAAAAGTGAACTATACCTGACAAGTATGAGTGGTTTAGCTTAATTTCCCATCCTTTGTGGGCTCTGCCTGTCAAGCAGCAGAAGGGCGCATTTGCCGATGTACTGTTGGTTGATAATGTTTACTTTGCAATGTACCGGTATAAACTTTGTACATTTGGCTACACATAGTGGTAAGTAGAACTAATGACTGCTTTGCACGCTGGCATTCTCTCAACCAGCTTCATGAGGTCCTTCGGTAGTCACCTGGAATGCATTTCAATTAACATGTGTGCCTACTTGAAAGTTAATTTGTGTAATTTCTTTCCTTCTTAATGTTTGTTTAACACTTTTTTGGTTACTACATGATTCCATATGTGTTATTTCATAGTTTTGATGTCTTCACTATTATTCTACAATGTAGAAAATAGTAAAATATTAAAGAATAACCCTTGAACGAGTAGGTGTTCTAAAACTTTTGACCGGTAGGGTAGTTAACAAGCAAACTTTCAGGAAATAAACTAGATGGCTATATCCAAATATTGATTGATTTGCTTGCCATCTATAATGGTGATGACAGTAGTCCGACTGACAACTTTGCCAGGACGAGAACTTGCTGATGTCAAGCTCTTTCCAAAAGCCTAATATCTGATGAAGCAAGCTAAATGCTTATCTAGCTAGCTACATGCCAAATTAATCTCCCAATGCCAAAAGAAGTGCTCAATGTTTTATGGTACAACATTCATATGATATACAGATCTGATCCGAAGGCAACGTTGGTTTTACCCTACTGAACCACGGGGAAAACCTCCACAGTCCTTTCCTTCCCCGCAGCTGTCTTCTTATCTCTATGTGATTAAATGTAGACTTTCTTCCTCAAACTGCTTTGGCCCGGCCAGGTGGGGGAGGTTAGGCCTCTTGCCCTTCTACTGGCTAGTTCTGAACCTCCTGCCCCATCATTGGCTAGACTCGTCCTGGAGAATTCTAGAACGTGCCTGTTCTGTCCAGCCCACTCCAGGAAAGAGAACAGCTCAGTGTGTGAACTTACGGACCCTATATGTGTCCCTGTGTGCCTGAACATCGACCACAGACAATCAGGAGTTTAAAATGGAAAAACACTTCTTCATGCAACAAAGAAATAAGCCAAATGTGAGGCAACTAAGACTTTAGATGAATCTCGGACGATGTTGAATGATTGATTGAAGTAATGTGAGTGGTAGGAGGTACTCACAATGCTTTATGCTTGTCCTCGGCCAGGATCTGGTCGTTGGGCTTCAGACCGTACCTGAGAGAGAGAATGAGAGAGAAGGGGCAGGAAGGGGGAGAGGGAACGAAAGAAAGAGATGAGTATCTTTCAGTCGTTGAGGATGAAAAAACAGGAGAGCTTCAGGGAACAAAGTCTGAGTCTGTGCCCTTTAAATGTCATTTTCTACGACACACAGAAATCCCCTCTGATTATATACATACGCACACAACGAGGTGATTAAAACCCACTCCACTTTGATCAGGATCTAGTTGATTACTTTACACCACAGCTCTCTCTGTATTTATCAGCTTTGTGTGTGTGTGTGTGTGTGTGTGTGTTGAATGTGAGTCTAGACTAAAATGATTGTTCCATAAAACCAAAGAATGTTCAAGGTTTGGTCACATTCTAGTTCTAATCCATTGTTTACGTAAGTGGTCTGAGACAGACTGGTCTCGGGGCTGTAATCTAGCAGAGCCCTTTGATCCGCTCCCACTACATACAACTACTAAACACTAATTAAACCTATATAAATTTTATCCAAACCCCATCTAACCCTTAACATGCTCTCACTACATACAGCTACTACCCCAACATAGGAGCTACACCAGTGCATCGAGGAGCGTCTCACGCTCGGAAAGAGTTACAGGTCTAGTGTAGCAGGCCAATAACCCCAATGATTCAGTCCAGATACATTTCCTCCACTCTGAACTAATCATCTCTCCCCTTTTCTCTTCATTTGGTGACATACAACTTCATAGCACTGTGACATGATGGTACAGGCCAGAGGAGTGACACACACACACAATCTGGTCCCTTACTATGGTTGTCTCCGTGCCAGCCTGCTAGCTATATATATCTCACACATACACTACCGGTAAAAAGTTTTAGAACACCTACTCATTCAAGGGTTTTTCTTTATGTTTTACTATTTTCTACACTGTAGAATAATAGTGAAGACAACAAAACTATGAAATAACACATAGGGAATCATGTAGTAACCAAACAAGTGTTAAACAAATCAAAATATATTTTATATTTTAGTTTCTTCAAAGTAGTCACCCTTTGCCTTGATGACAGCTTTGCACACTCTTGGCATTCTCTCAACCAGCTTCACCTGGAATACTTTTCCAACTGTCTTGAAGGAGTTCCCACATATGCTGAGCACCTGTTGGCTGCTTTTCCTTCACTCTGCGGTCCGACTCATCCCAAACCATCTCAATTGGGTTGAGGTCGGGGGATTGTGGAGGCAAGGTCATCTCATGCAGCACTCCATCACTCTTTTTCTTGGTCAAATAGCCCTTACACAGCCTGGAGGTCTGTTGGGTCATTGTCCTGTTGAAAGACAAATGACAGTCTCACTAAGCCCAAACCAGATGGGATAACGCTGCAGAATGCTTTGGTAGCCATGCTGGTTAAGTGTGCCTTGAATTCTAAATAAATTGCAGACAGTGTAACCAGCAACACACCCCACACCATAACAACTCCTCCTCCATGCTTTACTGTTGGAAATACACATGCAGAGATCATCCGTTCACCCACACCACATCTCACAAAGATACAGCGTTTGGAACCAAAAATCTCCAATTTGGACTCCAGACCAAAGGACAGATTTCCTCCGGTCTAATGTCCATTGCTTGTGTTTCTTGGCCCAAGCAAGTCTCTTCTTCTTATTGGTGTCCTTTAGTAGTGGTTTCTTTGCAGATATTCGACCATGAAGGTCTGAAGGTCAGTCACCTCTGAACAGTTGATGTTGAGATATGTCTGTTACTTGAACTCTGAAGCATTTATTTGGGCTGCAATTTCTGAGGCTGGTAACTCGAATGAACATATCCTCTGCAGCAGAGGTAACTCTGGGTCTTCCATTCCTGTGGCAGTCCTCGTGAGAGCCAGTCTCATCATAGCACTTGATGGATTTTGTGACTGCACTTGAAGAAACCTTCAAAGTCCTTGAAATGTTCCGTATTGACTGACCTTCATGTCTTATAGAAATGATGAACTGTCGTTTCGCTTTGCTTATTCAAGCTTATTTTGCCATAATATGAACTTGGTCTTTTGCCAAATAGGGCTATCTTCTGTATACACCCACCTCGTGAAGCTGGTTGAGAGAATGCCAAGCGTGTGCAAAGCTGTCATCAAGTCAAAGGATGGCTACTTTGAAGAACCTAAAATATTACTACATGATTCCATTAGTGTTATTTCATAGTTTTGATGTCTTCGCTATTATTTCACAATGTAGAAAATAGCACAAAATAAAGACAAACCCTTGAATGAGTAGGTGTTCTAAATTTTTGACCGGTAGTGTACACGTGCCATCTCTGAGCCCATGCCAGCCAAGACACCACTGATAGGACAGGGGTGAGGGAGGAGAGAGGGGGTGAAGAGAGGGTCGAGGAGTGGGGGAGAAATGAGGCCAGTGAAATAGTTTGGCCCTGGCCTTTTGGAATGGTCGGACGGTCAGCCCTACGTGTCAGTTCAGGACACTTCCTTCCACGCACACTGTGGAGCACTGGGGCATGGTCTCAGTCAGGGTAGACTGGGTAGGTGGTAGATAAGCAACTGAGGCGGAGCAGGTAGCTTTTGTGAGCCAAAAGGGTTCTTGCTCCAAACATCCAGTTCAAGTCAGTTTCTGTTTTTTCAGTTTTACAATATAGCATTTCCAAAACTGCCCCTCCAAAAAAGGCTTGTGTAACATGTAGGCTTACTGTTTAACATTTTGTTAAACTAAGAAAATATATTTCAGAGAAGGGGCCACCTACTGCAGTTTGTGGCCTTGAGGATGGATCATCTGTTACCCTAACCTGCTCAGTGGCTGACAGTTGCCGCTTCCAGCCACTGAGGTGCGTATGGGTGTGGTGTCTGTCCAAAAGGTTGGGAATTAATACAAAAGACAGCAACAACATGCGGGAGGAAACACAATAACCGCTGATTGCTGTGAATAGGGGAGACCGGGGCTGGTTGTCACAGTACTTAGCCTATTCCTCCCAATCTAGAGTGCGTTGTAGCCAAATAATTGTAAGATAGAAATGTGTGACTTCTTTGGAAGAGGTTATCTACCTAGTCAATTCATGTTAGCATCTCAAAACATTGAGATGAGGTGAATTCCTGTTTTTATAGGTGGCGGAAGTAAAGAAAATTGGCATGTCTTGGTATTTTCATTGTTTGAATTATGGGAGGCTATCCATGAACAATTATGTTTGTTGAAAAAAGCAAAGGGAGAGCTGTATTTCAAACCTATTTTCAAATTTCTAGGTCAAGCCATGTAGAATTATAGCATCATAGTTAGCCTTTATGCTTAATTCGGGATGGTTATATAAAAAGTTGTACTGACAAAGTATAAGCTGTTGAATAATAAATATTGTTTAAAATCAATTGTCTGGTTATTACTGGGCTACATTCATTTCAAGTAGACAGTGTGATAGGTAGGCTTAAACGAATAATTCACTCAAACTATCTTGCAGTATGTTTAGCATGTCAGCAGTCAAGTTTTAAAGATATACCATTTTCAAGAAGTAAAGTTTCACTTGCCACATCATAGCGAAAATTGTATCGCCATGATGCAAAACGCAGTGAAAATTAAAATCCTATATCTTGAAAACTTGACTGCTGACTTTCAAAACATTTTGGGACTTTATCAGCAATGGGCTAATGAAAAAAATACCAAAAGATAGTAGAAACGGTCAGATTGACCATCTTGGCCATTTTCAATTTAGTAATTTCAATAAAAACCTTGAACCTACCTGTCCCTGACTTTCCCTAAATATGTGTATTTTACACTATAGGAGTATTTTGAGATAAATATCATAAAATACAATAACTTTAAGCATTTCATTCTCAAAAGAGCCATGACACGACTGTATGCATATATTGAACAGTAGAATAGCAGGGCCGAGACGAGTACCAATAGCAGCTAATGACACGTCTTTTGGATGTCAACATTCTAACAGTCAAATAAATATATTAAATATATGCGATTGGAAAAATAATCATTTGGATGGGTTTCTAAAGATCTGAGGTAACAATCCGGAAACATTTATATTCGAAAGAACATAACTTTTCCTTATGTTACTTTAGGCTGGCTATGTGTAAAAAAATATATATATATAAAAATAAACAGAATTTCAAGTGTCAAATACATTTTATTTGTAGAGTGCCTTTGTTACAACTATGAATCAAAAATACACGTTGGAACACAGTAAAAGCTCATTTTTATAACGACAAAACAAATAAAAATACCCAAACCAAGACGCACGGTCAGCAAGATATTGGACACATTTTTTGCTTCGCTCGTGCTTACAGTATGGTATGCGTCGTCACCCGACAGTTGGATCTCATTTAGGGATAACAATCCCTTGTCCTAACAATCGACACAAATCTTTGTCACTTTCACTTGCAACACTTCCCACAAACAAGTCACTTTCAGCTGAAACGGGTGTCGCGGGTTCTGTTCCGAGTGCATCTTCCCCACCTGGCAGTTTCCCTTCCCCGGGAGCTGAATGCAATTTCGCTTGCCCAATGGCTCGTGTGGAATCTTTGCTGCTGCCTTGGCCCTCATATATCTCTCACGTTGCCCGTGTGCCAGATAAAGTCTCTCCTGCTCATGGTTTTGTTAAATTACTGCTTGAACACCACGTGTGCGTTGTTAGCAGCCAAGTCAAGCAGGTTGTAGAACACAGCAACAAGCCAGCGGCGAGTTCCACCTTTCACCGAGTACAGCAGTGCCATCTGATTCAAAACATCCATACCGACCTATGGAATAGAATAAAAAAGGCGAGGATAATTTTCTCATAGGAAAACAACAAGTGTGATAGAGCATAATGCATTGCATATGTTTATCTATATATGGCGATGTGTATTACGTAATAGTGACATACCTTTGTTCGTTGTAGTATGCAAGTCTCCGGTTCTCGTTGTGTCCCGATCAATGGCAACTGTCGACTGTCGGATGCATGATGCTCAAGACTCAAATGTTATTTCTTGCCATGGTAATGTGCGAGTGTTTGCTTGCAATTCTGAAGCACTGTTTGAATATTTATTTATTTAACCTTTATTTAACTAGGTTGTGGGAAACTGTTACTGTACAGTTGCCTTATTTTTGCACGATGGGAGGGAGCTCCCATCTCCTTTGTTCATGGTGCCGACCAGGCTTGTTTTCTTGCAAGCAACTTGTTCGCCAATGACGGTGAAGAAATTGTCCATGGTGACATTTTGCCCCTTGCCAATGTAAGGTTCCACAAGCATCATCACCACATTATCCAACACTCGCTCACCTGCTGCCCGATATGGGTCTTTCCCAGATATGGAAAGCCGTTCAGCACTAATCAGAAGGATAATCAGAGATGTCTTGATCCATTTCTTCCCCGCCATCCAAGTCGTTTTCATTCAGACTTGTAGTAACGCTAATGCAGCATGTACATCCATTCGTCTTGCTCTTCTCTTTGAAAATTACGCACGCGCTCACTGTAACCTACTCCAAGTAGGCCTAGAGTAAACTAAGACTGTTTGGATTTGGTGGACTGAAAGGGTAAACTGTTTTGAGTATAATTAGAAAATATTAATACAATAGACTGGCCCACCTGTTCTTCATTCACAATTAGTGATTACAGAATTGTATTTATCTGTGCATGGCTGAGCCATGCAAATCTATGGCTGATCCATGCCCTACCACAGTCAACATACTTTACAGTACATATATAATGGAATATAACAGAAAAATAAAATCCCAAATAGCTGTTGCTGATTGTCACCTGTACTCACATGGGCATGGAGCCATGGTTATTCTAGGAAAAAGTTATGAAACAGAGAGACCATCAGCACAATTTGTAGAGTTGTTTGGCAAAAATAGGTTAATTAGAAACCTTGGAATCTTCTCTTTCCGATAGGGTATAGCAATCAAAACGTATGTCCTGCATCGACTTCTGTAGGAGGATATGAAAGAAGTGCTATTTGGTAAACTCTGTTCCCTTCTTAGTCAATGCATCAGTCTCTTCATTCTCAATTTGATAATATTGTCACCAGGTTTGGAAATTAACACCAGCCAAATGAGGGTAGATTTTGTATGAATGTACATTCCACCAACCACGTTGGCAGGTGGTCCACACAGAGCGTTTGGGAACAATTTAAAAAAATAATAATCCAAAGCCCAAGTTTAGAAAGAAGCAGGTCGAAATGATGAAATGTTGACGTGTTTCTTGGTCAGTTAAATCATTTTGTTCACATGCTAGGTTGTTTTTCGATGTTAGTTTGAGTTTGTTGCAACTTTCTGCTGCTAGGAAGACATTGCAGTCTGAGATTTAAAACAAAATCACAGACCACAGAGTGCCCAAATTACCATGTTAACAGCCCTTCCCTTAAAAGGCCAAATGAAATTGTGTCTCACCTAATGATTATTTTTTTTACTCCTTTTTCTCCCCAATTTATACCAGTTATCCAATTGGTAGTTACAGTCCTGTCTCATCGCTGCAACTCCCGTACAGACTCAGGAGAGGCAAAGGTTGAGAGCAGTGCGTCCTCCAAAACACAACCCAACCAAGCCGCACTACTTCTTGACACAATGCTTGCTTAACCCGAAAGCCAGCCGCACCAATGTGTCGTAGGAAACACCGTGCACCTGGCGACCGTGTCAGCGTGCACTGCGCCCGGTCCGTCACATGAGTGGCGATGGGACAAGGACACCCCTGCCGGCCAAACCCTTCCCCTAACCCGGACGACGCTGGGGAAATAGTCTCCCGGTCGCGGCTACAGAGCCTGGACTCAAACCCAGAATCTCTAGTGGCACAACTAGCACTGCGATACAGTGCCTTTAGACCACTGCGCCACTCGGGAGGCCGTATGATTGTGCTTGATTGAGCATTTTTTATTTATTTCACTAGGCGAGTCAGTTAAGAACAAATTCTTATTTACAATGATGGCCTACCAAAAGGCAAAAGGCCGTCCTCCGGGGACGGGGGCCTGGAATTAGAAAAATACAAAATAAATATAGGACAACACACACATCACAACACTATATAAAAAGAGACCTAAGACAACATAACAGCAAAACATAACACAGCAATGGAAGCAACCCAAAATGACAACATGGCAGCACAAAAACGTGGTACAAACATTGGGCAAAGTCAACAGCACAAAGGTCAAGAAGGTAGAGACAACAATACATCATACAAAGCAGCCACAACTGTCAGTAAGAATGTCCATGATGGAGTCATTGAATGAAGAGAAAACTGAGATAAAACTGTCCAGTTTGAGTGTTTGTTGCAGCTCGTTCCAGTTGCTAGCTGCAGCAAACTGAAAAGAGGAGAGACCCAGGAATGGGTGTGCTTTGGGGACCTTTAACAGAATGTGACTGGCAGAATGGGTGTTGTATGTGGAGGATGAGGGCTACAGTAAATATCTCAGACTGGGGGGAGTGAGGTCTAAGATGGTTTAATAAATAAGTATCAACCAGTGGGTCTTGCGACAGGTATACAGAGATGACCAGTTTACAGAAGAGTATAGAGTGCAGTGATGTGTCCTATAAGGAGCATTGGTGGTAAATCTGATGGCCGAATATTAAAGAACATCTAGTCGCTCGAGAGCACCCTTACCTGCCGATCTACAAATTATGGCTCTGTAATCTAGCATGGGTAGGATGGTCATCTGAATCAGGGTTAGTTTGGCAGCTGGGGTGAAAGAGGAGCGATTACGATAGAGGAAACCAAGTCTAGATTTAACTTTAGCCTGCAGCTTTGATATGTGCTAAGAGAAGGACAGTGCACCATCTAACATTACACCCAAGTACTTGTATGAGGTGACTACCAGAGAAAGCATGTTGGCTTTGTTGTAGAGCATTTAACACAAAATCCGTGGAGGGTCCAGCCGAGTATAAGACTGTATCATCTGCATATAAATGGATGAGAGAGCTTCCTACTGCCTGAGCATGTTGTTGATGTAAATTGAGAAGAGCTTGAGGCCTCGGATCGAGCCTTGGGGTACTCCCTCTGACAGGTAGTGGCTGAGACAGCAGATTTTCTGACTTGATATACTGCACTCAGAGAGGTAGTTAACAAGCCAGGCCAAAGACCCCTCAGAGACATCAATACTCCTTAGCTAGCCCAAAAGAATGGAATGGTCTACCGTATCAAAAGCTTTGGCCAAGTCAATAAAAATAGCAGCACAATATTGTTTAGAATCGAGGGCAATGGTGACATCATTGAGGACCTTTAAGGTTGCAGTGACACATCCACAACCCGAGCGGAAACCAGATTCCATACCCAAGAGAATACTATAGACATCAAGAAAGTCAGTCAGTTGATTATTGACAAGTTTTCCCAACACTTTTGAGAAACAGGGCACAATAGAAATAGGCCTATAACAGTTAAGATCAGCTTGATCTCCCCCTTTAAATAAAGGAGAAACTGAACTGTGGCTGCCTTCCAAGCAATGGGAACCTCCCCAAAGGAGAGACAGGTTAAAACAGTTGGAGATAGGCTTTGCGATGATAGGGGCAGCAACCTTAAAGAAGAAGGGGTCTAATCCATCTGAGGTCAAAGTCAGGTTTAAGGAGCTCCTTTAGCATGGATCACTTCCAAAAACGTTTATTCATGAACAGCTAAAAAGCTTACAACAGCTAAGTGTTGTATCCAGGCACTCTGCGTTGCATCGTGCTTAAGAACAGCCCTTAGCCGTGGTATATTGACCATATACCGTACCCCCTCGGGCCTTATTGCTTAAATAAGCTGTATCACTCAGCATTTTGTTGCAGGGCAGGCACTTTCTTGATTATTGATGTTCAGTTGAAGTTTTTGTTTTTATTATTGGATCTTAATGATTTATTTTGACATATATTGGTTAAAAGCTGCAATAAACAACTTTTTGGTTGATCCTACCAAATTTACATTGAAAAGTGTGTTATACAGTACTTTTGAGAAGGTACTCACACCCCTTGAACTTTTTTCCACATTTTGTTACGTTACAGCCTGAACTTAAAATTGATTAAATAAAATGTTTTGTCACTGGAAGTGGAGAGATGTTTCTCTACATTTTTCTCTAAACCTTAATTGTTTCTCTACAACTTAATAAAAAAATGAAAAGCTGAAATGTCTTGAGTCAATAAGTATTCAACCCCTTTGTTATGCAAGCCTAAATACGTTCAGGAGTCACATAAGTTGCATGGACTCACTGTGTGCAATAAGTGTTTAATGTGATTTTTTAAATGGCTGCCTCATCACTGTAATCCACACATACAGATCATTTTAAGGTCCTTCAGTTGAGCAGTGAATTTCAAAAACAGATTAAACCACAAAGAACCGGGAGGTTTTCCAATTCCTCACAAATAAGGGAACCTATTGGTAGATGGTAAAAATAGAAAAATCATACATTGAATATCCCTTTGAGCATGGTGAAGTTATTACACTTTGGATGGTGTATCATTACACCCAGTCACTACAAAATACAGGTGTCTTTCCTAACTCAGTTGCCAGAGAGGAAGGAAACTGGACAATAACCTAAAATACAAGACCAAATCTACACTGGAATTGCTTACCAAGAAGACAGTGAATGTTCCAGAGTGGCTGAGTTAGTTTTTTTAATTGTATTTTTATTTTATTTAACTAGTCAGTTAAGAACACATTTTTAATTTACAATGACGGCCAACCCCGGCTAAACCTGGACGATGCTGGGCCAATTGTGCACCGCCCTATGGGACTCCCAATCACAGCCGGATGTGATAGACTGGATTCGAACCAGGGACTGAAGTGACGCCTCTTGCACTGAGATAGTGCCTTAGACCGCTGCGCCACCCGGGAGCTTTAACTTAAGTCTGCTTGAAAATCTATGGAAAAATATTGAAAACAGTTCTCTAACCATGATCAACAACCAATTTCAACCAAGCTCAGCGTTCAACACCATAGTGCCCTCAAAGATCATCAATAAGCTAAGGACCCTGGGACTAAACACCTCCCTCTGCAACTGGATCCTGGACTTCCTAACGGGCCGCCCACAGGTGGTAACGGTAGGTAACAACACATCCGCCACACTGATCCTCAACAGGGGCCCATCAGGGGTGCGTGTGCAGTCCCTTCCTGTACTCCCTGTTCACTTATGACTGCATGGCCAGGCACGACTCCAACACCATCATTAACATTTCCAGATGACACAACAGTAGGCCTGATCACCGAAAACGACGAGACAGCCTATAGGGAGGAGGTCAGAGACCTGGCCGTGTGGTGCCAGGACAACAACCTCTCCCTCAACGTGATCAAGAAAAAGGAGATGATTGTGGACGACAGGAAAGAGGGCCGAGCATTGACGGGGCTGCAGTGGAGCAGGTTGAGAGCTTCAAGTTCCTTGGTGTCCACATCACCAACAAACTAACATGGTCCAAGCACACCAAGACAGCCGTGAAGATGGCACGACAAAACCTATTCCTCTTCAGGAGACTGAGAAGATTTGGCATGGTCCTCAGATCCTCAAAAGGTTCAACAGCTGCACCATCAAGAGCATTCTGCCTGGTATGGTAACTGCTCGGCCTCCGACCGCAAGGCACTACAGAGGGTAGTGCGAATGACCCAGTATATCACTGGGGCCAAGCTTCCTGCCATCCAGGACCTCTATACCACACAGTGTCAGAGGAAGGCCCTAAAAATTGTCAAAGACTCCAGCCACCCTAGTAAGACTGTCATCTATGCTACCGCAAGGCAAGCGGTACCAGAGCGCCAAGTCTAGGTCCAAGAGGCTTCAAAACTGCTTCTACCCCCAAGCCATAAGACTCCTGAACATCTAGCATCTAGTCAAATGGCTACCCAAACTATTTGCAATGCCACCCCCCCCCTCTTTACACCACTGCAGGTCTCTTTTGTCATCTATGTATAGTCACTTTAATAACTCTACCTACATGTACATACTATCTTAACTAACTGTGCACATGTGTAGTGCACATCAGAGTCCAGATGGTGTTCACACCTGTTCAAATGAACCAAACATGGGGGGTAAACGCACCAGAGTAAAAAAACTAAACAAAAATCCTAACGAACTAGGTGTGAAAGCCACCTACGCCCCTTCCCCAGTGACTCACTTCTCCAGGAAGTCCTTGTCCACGACAGCTGAGATGTCCAGCAGGGGATTCCCCATCCCGAACAGAGAATTAGGGCTGTAAAACACACACAATTATTATCAGTCACAACATTAGTTTTGTATTGTTACAAACCATAGGATAATGTCATATGCATATGGTGGAATAACAGTCTATGCGTTCCATTGACCGTCCATAAGTGTACCATTCACGCAACGGCAGAATTATAGGTAGGCCTAAACCGTCTCACGTCAATAGGTGAGAATATGGACTGTGAACACAGATGGTGTTAACACAGATGTGATAGAAGCCCTATATTCATTCATGCATCATCACATGACATATTTCACGAAAAGGCACAATCAGGAGGATAGCAGTGTGTGTGTCTTCCAGGGATGAGTTGAACACAAAGGTTTATTTTGTAACAGTTGTAGAGTCTTGTGACGAGCGTTATCCCAAACATGTTTCTAAACCAACATCTCTCCTTACCCACCTCTCCTCCCCCTCTGAGACCCAATGGTAAAACAGAAGACTAAACAAACAAACCTGCCTGCCTGTGTTTGTGTGTGGGAGAGTGTCAGGGAGTTTCAGCTACGGGTCAAAAGACTGACACCACTGAGGGACACAGTGCCAGAGTGATAAGCATATTAAATCAGGCTTCAGTTCACACACACATACCTTGGGTATAATATTCAACCTTAAGAAAAATAAAAACGAGGACAGGCTGTGCAGGGTCAGGGTAAACCTTGAACTCTCCGCTACTGTACACCTGGGGTGTATTCATTAGTGCACACTGCACACTGTAGCAAAACGAAAATAAGTGTTTCTTGATGGACAAGTTCAGGTTATTCCCTCCTCGTTTCAACCGTTTGCTTTCTGCACAGCCTTGTAGAAGTGTGAAAATGTATCAGGTAACAATAATGTAAATTCCTGCGCCTAAGCCTGCTACTTTATCCTCCAACAGAATCATTTCTTTATAAGTGCCTAAATGTCCTTTCATCTACTGTACTTAATTGTTTTGCATACATGTTTATAAATGATATAATGTATAATAACTGATACTAATATATACACTATAGAGGATTAAATGTATTATGACGCCAAAGGAAATATGTACCATGTTTGATTATGATGTTTTTTTAGTGTCTCAAAACTGGTCCACAATGTAGTTTAAAAAAAACTCTGTATTTTGTATTCTCAAATTGTATCAGTGTGCAGTGACACTTTAATAAAATGTAACTTATTATATATAGTTTTCATTAATACACTATGTTAATAGGCCTCTAGGGAGTTGGCCCGTTCTTAATAAAATAATCTGTGTTTCATTGACACCCCACCCTTAATACACACAGGTTCCTACTGAACAAGCTCTCCATCTGCTTGCTTAAGATTACAGAGTGGTGAGCCAATTTCCCTACCAGCAGACCAGCTACACCATCATTTCAGCATCCTACCATCCACTGTATAGATAGACCCAACACCTCAGCATTGAACCATGTACTTTACAGACTATATAACACAATGCACATCAGGTCCTCTCCCTAGTCTAGTGTCCTTACCGTGCTGCTGGCATGGTGTGCGTCTTTTTGTCTCAGTAACAGTTTCACTCTGTGTAACAGACCTGTTGGCCGCCTCAGACAAACCAGCCAAAAAGGACTCTCCGTCCAAAACCTCGGGTTTAAAATCTCTCTTGATGAATCGCTTGAATCGATTTTTTTTCTGAAAGCCTGAACCCTCCTTTCGACCTGGTCTGATAGGCTACGCGAGAAGAGGGAGTGACAAAGTACTGCTGTCTGGATCTGTGATTGGCGAGCTTCACTATTTCGTCTCCCGGGCGTTCATTATTAGAGCGTAATGTGTGTGACAAAATGTGCAGAGATCATATTCAGACACTTTCACGATGGAAACACACCATGTATCAGAATAGCTAACTAAATTAGAGGGAGATGTACAAGTCTTTAGAAAATAGCGCATAATAATGATGCAATGATTAAATTGTGAACACGCGAGAGGCATGCTTACATTTACTAAATAACGTTCAAATCGTTATTAGAGCAACTCAGAAAATACATTCTGTAAATTATAATTAGCTGACGTTAGCGAGCCTAGACGACGTGCTAGCGGAGTGGGTAGTTCCCCGTGACACGAGTGACATTGAAATTATGCCGAGGAAAGCGCTAGTCTGCCTCAGACTAAACATTAGTTTCGTCGGTGCTTCAAGGACTTTGAGTCACAGACAGACCGATACTTTGGTGACAGTGTATTGAGCCCCTACCCCTGACCCCTAACCTACTATGAACGCAGAGAACTTCACCGGCCACGCGCGTGCGCATGTTGATTTTGTCCATCCACACAAACTACATTAATTTGGGGACAGGTAGAAACATTCATGGACATTTAGCAGTATTGTAAAGTACTTTAGTCGTTATTTTGGAGGGGTTTCATATTTTTTTTACTATTATGCATACCTTAAGAAAATAATACTTTTTACTCCATACATTTTCCCATTCCATCTTGTGAATTGAAATAATGAGAACTTAAATTGATTTTGGTTGCATACACCACTGGTTATATTACTAAGATTTCTGAATTCAAGAAGCTACTACTACTACTAGCTAGCTACATTGACTAGCTAGGTTCACAATGTAAACAAATGCAACTTGTGCAATTAGAGGATAATTTAGTACAACCACGCGCAACAATTTAATAAGTACTTGCAGAAAACTGGACCAAATCTACTGTACCTACACAGATTAATTTAGTACAGTACAGTAGGGGAAAATATAATAAAGATGCTCTTCCCCCTGCTCCTCTCCCAAAACAACACACTCTGTGTTGCAGGTAGAACTTCAAGGAACAGCTTACATGCTGACCAAACTACCATCACCTGCAAGTTGATTTTGTTCACCCACACCAGAAGCGACCAGGACACGCAGGTTGAAATATCAAAACAAACTCAACCAATTATATTAGTTTGGGGACAGGTCAAAAAGCAGTAAACATGTATGGCAATTTAGCTAGCTAGCTTGCTGTCGCTAGCTAATTTGTCCTGGTATATAAACATTGGGTTATTTTACCTGAAATGCACAAGGTCCTCTACTCTGACAATACACAGATTAAAACAGTAAACCAAATTAGTTTCTCCTCATCTCTCCTCCTTCCTTCAAGCTTCTTTTTCTTCTTTGGACTTTATATGGCAGTTTGCAACCAACTTTACAGCATTACTACAACCAACCGGTGTGGTCTTAAATTAATCTTTCAATCACCCATGTGGGTATATGCTTCTAAAAACCAATGAGGTGAAGTCGCACTGGATAAGAGCGTCTGCTAAATGACTTAAATGTAATGTAAATGTAATGTGAGAGGCCGGACGAGCGTCACAAATAGAACCAAATTCTATTGAGTCGCGTGCTAGCAATGTGGGTGCAATGATTGAATAACATGTGCACATTTATTTTGCAACGCGAGCGGTGTGGTCAGCATTTTATAGTGGAGCGGAAGTGTAAAGAGTTTATCAGAGTCCAAAATATGCATGTACAGCAGTGTTCTAGACTATTGGTCAGTTGGCTTTCATACTTTGATTTTCAGCACAGCTCAAGTAATTTCTCCAACTGTCAACACATTCAAATTAATAGAAGATGCATTGGTTAGGAATTGTGGGGATGCGTGTGTTCAGGCTGTGTCCCCCGCCGATGGAGTGTAGCTATGTCACAATGGGACGCAGGACTATTGCATTCAGTGTCTGTGGACAATGATTTACTCTTAAATCTGCACCAACGGTAAGCACACAGAGCAGGCTTTATTCATTGGAACACACTGCGACCTCACCTATATATAATGTCAGTGGTGCAGTGGAGGGTAGGCCTATACGCAAGTACAGTGCATTCGGAAAGTATTCAGACCCCTTGACTTATTACACATTGTTACGTTAGTGTTATTCTAAAATGGATTGAATATTTTTTTCCATCAATTTACACAGAATACCCCAAGACAAAGCAAAAACAGAAATACCTTATTTATTTACATAAGTATTCAGACCCTTTGCTATGAGACTTGAAATTGAGCTCAGGTGCATCCCGTTTCCATTGATCATCCTTGAGATGTTTCTACAACTTGATTGGAGTCCACCTGTGGTAAATTAAATTGATTGGACATGATTTGGAAAGGCACACACCTGTCTATATAAGGTCCCACAGTTGACAGTGCATGTCAGAGCAAAAACCAAGCCACGAGGTCGGAGGAATTGTCTGTAGAGCTAAGAGACATGATTGTGTCGAGGCACAGATCTGGGGAAGGGTATCAACAAATGTCTGCAGCATTGAAGGTCCCCAAGAACACAGTGGTCTCCATCAATCTTAAATGGAAGAAGTTTGGAACCACCAAGACTCTTCCTCAAGCTGGCCGCCCAGCCAAACTGAGTAATCGGGGTGAAAGGCTTTGGTCAGGGAGTTGACCAAAACCCCAATGGTCACTCTGTCAGAGCTCCTCTGTGGAGATGGGAGAACCTTCCAGAAGGACAACCATCTCTCCAGCACTCCACCAATCAGGGCTTTATGATAGAGTGGACAGACTGGCGCCGCCACTCATTAAAAAGGCACAACAGCCGCTTGGAGTTTGCCAAAAGGCACCTAAAGGACTCTCAGACCATGAGAAACAAGATTCTGTGGGCTGACGAAACCGATATTGAACTCTTTGGCCTGAATGCCAAGCGCCATGTCTGGAGGAAACCTGGCACTATCCCTACAGTGAAGAATGGTGGTGGCAGCATCATGCTGTGGAGATGTTTTTCAGCGGCAGGGACAGAGACTAGTCAGGATTGAGGGTAAAATGAATGAAGCAAAGTACAGAGAGAGATCCTTGATGAAAACCTGCTCCATCAGACTGGGGCGAAGGTTAATCTTCTAACAGGACAACGACACTAAGCACACAGCCAAGACAATGCAGGAGTGGCTTCGGGACAAGTCTCTGAATGTCCTTGAGTGGTCCAGCCAGAAGCCGGACTTAAACCCAATCGAACATCTCTGGAGAGATCTGAAAGTAGCTGTGCAGAGACTCTCCCCATCCAACCTGACAGAGCTTGATGATCTGTAGAGAAGAATGGGAGAAACTCTACAAATACAGGTGTGCCAAAGCTTGTAGCGTCATACCCAAGAAGACTTGAGGCTGTAATCGCTGCCAAAGATGCTTCAACAAAGTACTGAGCAAAGGGTCTGTAAATGTAATTGATTTATTTTTAATAAATCTGCAAAAATGTCTAAACCTGTTTTTGCTTTGTAATATAGGGGGTATTGTGTGTAGATTGATAAGGGGGAAAAAACTAATCAATTTTAAAATAAGGCTGTAACATAACAAAATGTGGAAAAAGTCAAAGGGTCTGAATTCTTTCCGAATGCACTGTATATCCACAAATTTCTTA
This sequence comes from Oncorhynchus masou masou, assembly GCF_036934945.1. Taxonomy (NCBI): domain Eukaryota; kingdom Metazoa; phylum Chordata; class Actinopteri; order Salmoniformes; family Salmonidae; genus Oncorhynchus; species Oncorhynchus masou. The sequence continues at coordinate 38,172,275 of NC_088234.1, forward strand.
GTGGGTATTGTGTATAGGCCTACTCACTTCTTAATCCCCACAATTTGTATCAAAGTAGTGTAGTGGCTATATGCTGTATCAATTAATAAGGTTGATGGAATAGATCAAAATGTTTAGCTTAAAATGTTTAACTTTTATTTCTTGACATTTTAGGCACTACAATGTCCACATAGTGGTCGGCCTATGCAGGAATGTTCTAAAATGCTATTTACGGGAAAACGCCTAAAATGCACACAGCACATACAAGCAGTTTCACAGAAATGGAAATATCTGTTTGAAGCTTAGAGAGGGGAGATCTAAAGATGGATCAACTATCATGGGTTGCTAATATGACTAGGATAAAGCCTTTGGCTGCTAGATAATTAAACAAAGTTGAAAGAAAACCAATAGAACAGGAGAACGATATGAGAGTCTTTATAAAATAATTGCTTGCAAGTTTCAAAGGCGGGATTTTGGCAATAGGCTACTTTGAAGCAAGGCAAGACATGCCTCATAATATGAAGCAAAAGACCTGGAAAAATATAGCGGTGCTAATGATAGGCCTAACAGTCTTCTGGTAGATGGAAAGGCTTTCCCAAAAAATGTTAACTGGCTACAAAAGTACCCCATGCCTACCTGGCAGAATGATATCATGATTATTTGCATCGATCCAGTGCATTTCTTTTGCTAACTCCATCCCATGTGCTACAGAAACACTGCTAACTAAACAACAGCACTAGGTGCCTGCGAACTTGAATGACCCCTTGTGTAAAATAACTACAGTATTCCTATAGGATATTATAGGATTTCTATAGTACCCTATAGTGGGGGCACTATAGTTTCCTATAAGTTCTCACCCTCTATAATATTCATAAAGGATTTCCTATAGGGTTTCTATAGGATTTCCTGTCCGATGTTCTCTGTTATACTTGTATAGTACTATCATTAATCAAAATATAGTATCTATAGTATTCCTATAGTGAGTTTTGATAGTATTCTAGTTTTTAGTATTTCTTCCAGCTGCTTATGAACGCTTGCATGCATATTATTATTGTGCTTTTTTCAGTGAAGAACATTGCTGTTCATTGTCTTATTTGAAGTTCAGCTTGTTTGCCTTGTTCTGCTTATTTCAGAGCATCCACGTTTAAAATCAATGTTAATTAAATAAAATTGCAGAAAAGTGCCCATGTCTCAATATGTCTCAACTCCAACTGAATGGATTGAAGAGCTATTCCACACTTTGACTTATGTAGAATTTAAGTTACGCAAATATTTTTTTTAAATGTACTCAAATAAGGAGTGTGGCTAATGGTAGGTAGCTGGTGGTGTATACAGTGCCTTGCGAAAGTATTCGGCCCCCTTGAACTTTGCGACCTTTTGCCACATTTCAGGCTTCAAACATAAAGATATAAAACTGTATTTTTTTGTGAAGAATCAACAACAAGTGGGACACAATCATTAAGTGGAACGACATTTATTGGATATTTCAAACTTTTGCACGCCCAATTTTTCAGTTTTTGATTTGTTAAAAAAGTTTGAAATATCCAATAAATGTCGTTCCACTTCATGATTGTGTCCCACTTGTTGTTGATTCTTCACAAAAAAATACAGTTTTATATCTTTATGTTTGAAGCCTGAAATGTGGCAAAAGGTCGCAAAGTTCAAGGGGGCCGAATACTTTCGCAAGGCACTGTACATATTCAATTTAGATGACTTCAATACAGCATGTGTAACTATTCAAGTAGGCGACATCAGTCAACATGTCAGGATATTCATAAATTGAAATTTACACAAACATATATTACATGTTTTTATAAATAGCACCAAAATACAAAATCATTCTCATGTTTAACATGTAGTTGACATATATTTAACAATCTCAGATAGCTAGGTCCTATGCTATTTGCACAACTCAAATATTACCATGGTATTGCATTATTTATACCATGGTATAGATCTGAATAATGGAAATGTACCATGGTTTTAGCTTTGAGGTATGATGGTACTGCCATGCACCTAAATAATATCATGGTTTAAATGATGCAATACCATGGTATTGTTTCAGTGCATGGCAGTACTATTATTCTTCAAAGATGTGGATCATGGAAATACCATGGTTTTAAGCACCATACATTCTACTATGGTACCTCAGAATTATGATAAAGTGGCGCAAAAAAAGATGGTAACGCACAATTAATAAAGATGGTACCATGGTACAATGGCAGTATAAAGCATTAAATAAACAAGTCCACCAAGGTCAAAATAGGTTGGATGGTATTATAATGATACGTTTATATTTTTGGTAGGCCGTCATTGTAAATAATAATGTTTTCAACTGACGTGCCTAGTTAAATAAATATACCACCATGTGCACGTTTCTGATAAAGTCAGAGGCATTAGGCTACTATTGTTGGTCCTATTTTGTAACATCAAAGGCAACATTTTTTTTTGCACCTGTTTGGGTTCCCTGTATGCCAACAAGAAATGTGGGAGAATGTGAGATATGGTAGCCTAATATTTTGCATTCTGCAATCATGTATAGTCAAGGCAAATATTTGTATAACTAACCCAATATGGACCAGAGCCTGTCATTTCGAATGGGAGTAAATAAATCATAGTGGGCAGAGCCAAGCACGAGCTAGTGAGATCCTAGGCGCATGTTTTAGCATTTATTTATATATTTCCTTTAGGGAACACCTACTCTGAAGAGCACGTGTGCAATAACTCAATTCACTCTTGCACTCCTTCTAAACACCATTTTTAAAGATTTTGGCAAAGGGTAAAGTCTACAAAAACGCAGACCACTCATTTACAGATTATAGTTTGGAAACAGAAAACTGTATGGAGATCAAATGTTTCATTGATGAGAATATTTGCAGAATGTTGGCTAAAATCCATCTCGCTCCATCTTCTTCCCTACTGCTGGCCACTGGGCTTCCACTCATCAGTGTAAACGCCAACCAGATTCATACATCCGGTGAAATATCTGTCTCATTGTTCCATCTGTGGTCAAGGGGTGTGCTTGTTTCTGCACGCAGACGGAGCCATGTGCTCTAGTGGTTGGATCACGTGCTCTCGCTCTACAGTGGCTTTCGCGCTAGCGAGTCAGTTGAATGAGAGAGCCAACTGAAACTGGAGAGAAGCACCAGATAAACAAATTATTTTAATCCGTATCTTCACAGTGAGCAAGTTATAAAGCATATGATATGAAACACCAAGTTAAGCAGAGTTGAATGATACTGTTATATTTTGATGACATTTTCATTGTTGAATTAAATTTATAAAACTCTGTTAGCATAGAAGCTAACACCGCCTAATGTTAGTTCCAGTCAAGTTAGCCTGTCTTGGCAACAGAGCGGACTCCAATGAATGTTCACACAGAGCGTAGGGATATGTTGAGAATAACATGATGAAAATGTATTGATGAGATATGCCTTTTTACAAATTGTTTTTAGTAGCTATTTTGGCTATTTAGAATTGTATAAGAGTAGCCAAGTCAGGCACATGTAGCACTTCATCTTGAATCACTATGGTGGATAAGTAAGGGACAAAACGCCGAAGTTGTGTACATTACCTTGGAGCCGAGTCCCTTTGCAGAGTTAATTTTCCAAGGTCATGTACAGAACGGAGGCGTTTATCCCACTTATGTCACAGTTGCCAAAGAAAACAATATGAAAGCACACATTCACTGGTAGAAATAATTATTTTCGTTGATGTTTATTTTTGTAAGATAATTCATACTTTTTCGTCTTTTGGTTGCTAGAGACGCAACCCAATCGTTTGTTTGATTAGTTCGATATTTACAGACGTGACCCAGTTGTTCGTTCTTCAAGTTCCGTTGCCATCTTATCCCTTACTTGCTGCTAGCTAGCCAACTTGCTACGACTACACAGGCACTGCCTCTGCAACAAGAATAACAGCAAAGTTTATTCCGTTGCATTTAAGCCGTTTATACCACAGTTGCCAAAGAAAACAATACAAAGCACATTTTGTTGTTATTGATATTTATATAAACTAAATCATACATTCTCATATTTTGGTTGCTAGAAACGCGACCCAGTCTGTTCGATTTGTTCAATATTTATGGAGCTGACCCAGTTGTTCGTTTTTATGTTCCGTTGCCATGCTCGGAAGCAACATTCCTATCCATTGTTTCCTAGCTAGCTAGCCAGCCAACTAGCTATGGCTAACACAGTCAAGACTTCTGCAGCCAGAATAACAGCCAAGTAGCTGTTTTCTATTGACATTCACTATGATACATCCATAACAATGAGCTGATACTGCCCAATTTTGTCTGGCGTAGCTAGAAAAGTTTGCCTTCATGTCAGGAAACTCGTCAACACTGACTGTTAATTATGAGAAGATCTAACACTAGGCTAGAAGCTAGCTAAATAGTTTGTTGCATGCAAACCTGCCAATATCACAAAAACAAAACACATGTTGCTGAAAACACCTGGTCCCTCATTATTGTTATTTTATTGTGATACTTTAGGTTTCCTATTTTCTTAAAACTGCATTGTTGGTTAAGAGCTTGGAAATAAGCATTTCACGGTAATGTCTACACCTATTGTACTCGGCGCATGTGACAAATAAAATTGACAGCATAGTGCCACGTGTCATGACTGCAGCAGTAGGGACAAGATAAATTAGTGTTCATCACTCACCATGTTTGGTAATCATCAGATGGTCCCCCAAAAATTATTTTTTATTTTTTATAAAGTCTGCAATAACAAATCAAAGCTAAGCAAAGTTATTTCCTCGTTGGACCTGAGTGCAATGTTTTAATGTCCATTCTAAAACGCCCTTCTCGCCAATCAGAAACGAGTATTCAACAACGCTGTGGTATAAATAGAATTTCCTAAAATATTATTGTAGCCTGACACACTACTTTTATATTTGATTCATTAGTTTGTTTCTCCAAAATACAATGTGTTCCCTAGTTTTAAAATGACTATATCTAACAATGTTTTGTGGAGCTTCCATTTCTTCTCAAAGAAGTGCAGGTGCTTGGGAGAGAAAGGAAAATCATTTGGGTAAGCTTCAGTCACCCATCTTACTCAACTTAATATCCTCATCCTATTGTGCATACAGTATTGTGAATGGCAGATCTAATTGTTACATTCATAATGCATATGAGACAGTTGATTGAAAGAATGTATTTTTTACTCCATACATTTTGAGACAACCAAAAGTACTCTTTACATTTGGAATGCTTAGCAGGACAGGAAAATGGTCCAATTCACACACTTATCAACCCTACTGCCTCTGATCTGGCGGACTCACCAAACACAAATGCTTAGTTTGTAAATTATGTGTTGGAGTGTGCCCCTGACTATCCGTTAATTTTGACATCTGGTTTGCTTAATATAAGGAATGTGTAATTACCTTTCAGTTGTAGCTTAAAATAGTGTTTTCTGCATGCATGGTCACCAACAACAAAATGTAGCCTACACAGATGCATTTTAACATACAAATAGCAGACCTGTCAACATTGGGAAATGTTTTTGAATAACAGCGCAACCCCCTCCGCTCATTCTCCACAATTATGATACTCAATAACGTGTGTACCATCTTAATAAAACACAATTTTCCTCCAACATTTTCAGACAACTTAGGATGTTGCACAACATCCTAAATTGTCAGAAAATCTGCCTTTGCAGCCTGAATGGTGGATGCTTTATGTACGAGCTGGCCCACGGGGGACAGGAGTGTATTAACGGCTGGGCACATCAATCCTAGCATCCACTATCAGTTGCCTAGGCTAAGACAATATACCGCATGACTCCAAGATTACTTTAATATGATGGCTATTATATCAATGTTTGAGCATAAAATGGTATTTCCACAGCCATTTCTCGCATAATTAATTTGACATACACAAAAAGATCACACCTTGTCTAGCCTATTTCGTTTTGTCGACATTTGGAAAGTTTCCCAGACAAATTAGCAAATTTGTCCAACAGGCCTTCCATAAAAAAATGTATCAGACACTTTACTCAAATAAAAAGGTTGGATGGAAACCTGGCTAGTGATTTCAGTTTATTGCTGTATCTGGCTAGGATATAAGCAATAAATAAAGGATATAAATATAGGCTAAGCCTGATTAAATCAATGCTAAAAAGACTTAACATTTTGTTAATATAGAGCTAGCATATACAAGCATCACTCATTTTATTTTGCTGGACCCCATGTCAGTCTGTCGTTGATTTGAAAACAGCGGGCCTAGATTGCATTGTTATAGCCTGAATTGTGCCACTTTATAGTAGAAGCCATATAGGCTATTATGCCTATTTGTTATCCCAAGACATATACAGTACCAGTCAAAAGTTTGGGCAGACCTACTCATTCAAGTGTTTTTCTATAGTTTTTACAATTGTCTACATTGTAGTGAAGACATCAAAAATATAAAATAACACATATGGAATCATGGTAGAAACCCCCCCAAAAAGTGTTAAAACAATTCAAAATATATTTTATATTTGAGATTCTTCAAAGTAGCAACCCTTTTCCTTGATAATAGCTTTGAACTCCTGGCATTCTCTCAACCAGGTTCATGAGGTAGTCACCTGGAATGCATTTCAATTTACAGGTGTACCTTGTTAAGTTAATTTGTGGAATTTATTTCCTTCTTAATGTGTTTGAACCAATCAGTTCTGTTGTGAAAAGGTAGGGGTGGTTTTCAGAAGATAGCCCTATTTGGTAAAAGACCAAGTCCAAATTATGTCAAGAACAGCTCAAATAAGCAAAGAGAAACAAGTCCATCATTACTTTAAGACATGGAGGTCAGTCAATGCGGAACATTTTAAGAACTTTGAAGATTTCTTCAAGTGCAGTCGCAAAAACCATCAAGTGCTATGATGAAACTGGCTCTCATGAGGATCGCCACAGGAAAGGAAAACCCAGAGTTACCTCTGCTGCAGAGGATAAGTTCATTAGAGTTACCACCCTCAGAAATTGCAGCCCAAATAAATGCTTCACAGAGTTCAAGCAATAGACACATCTCAACATCAACTGTTCAGAGGAGACGGTGTGAATCAGCCCTTCATGGTCAAATTGCTGCAAAGAAACCACTACTAAAGGACACCAAGAAGAAGAGACTTGCTTGGGCCAAGAAACACAAGCAATAGAAATTAGACCGGTGGAAATCTGTCCTTTGGTCTGATGAGCCCGTTTGGAACTGTAGATGAACAGATGATCTCTGCATGTGTGGTTCCCACAGTGAAGCATGTATGTGGTGGTGTGATGGTGCTTTGCTGGCAACACTGTCTGTGATTCATTTAGAATTCAAGACACACTTAACCAGCATGGCTACCACAGCAATACGCCATCCCATCTGGTTTGGACTTAGTCCCACTATCATTTGTTTTTCAACAGGACAATGACCCAACACACCTCCAGGCTGTGTAAGGGCTATTTGACACAATCCCCCGACCTCAACCCAATTGAGATGTTTTGGGATGAGTTGGACCGCAGAGTGAAGGAAAAGCAGCCAACAAGTGCTCAGCATATGTGGGAACTCCTTCAAGACTGTTGGAAAAGCATTCCAGGTGAAGCTGGTTAAGAGAATTTTTGGTTACTAAATAATTCCATATATGTTATTTCATAGATGTCTTCACTATTATTCTACAAATGTAGAAAATAGTAAACAAAGAAAAACACTTGAATGTGTAGGTGTCCACACTTGACTGGTACTGTATGTGTTTGCTGGGTTCAGTGAAATGCCTCCCTTTTTATGCTAGACTTGCGCTTGTCGCACAGATCTTCGGCTGGAGAGATCAAGAGCTCAACTCCAAGAATTGTGTTAAGCATGGACCGTAACTATGTGGTTTGAAATTAAAGATACATTTTATTGTTAACCAAAAGCATAATAAATTAACTAATAGTCATCGTAGGCTGTACGTTATAACAATTGTCTGATGGGGTCTGAAGGGGCTCCACTCACCCACAAATTATCTGCTTTGGCTTGAGAGCACAGCTCCCGAATAAGCGGATACTTCAATAAAAAAGAAAGACAAAGAACTGCGAAATATAGCGGAGTTGGGTACACAAGTTGGCAGGTCTGAATTGTTATTTGAGTGCATTATCATTGAATCACATTTCCATTCTTTACTGTCTGCGTGATAAAAGTGTGCCCAAGCATGAGCACAAAGGAAGCGATAGTGTGAGTATTGGTGAAGTGGGACACTTTCTGAAAATGTGCTTTCCCGGGACACCTTAGAGAATCATCCTATTTTTTAACCCCCAACATGATACCATTCTAAATAGCTCAAGAACTTTCCTACACAAAATGAAAAAATATTAAAAACACACAGGATGGATGGCTCTTCAAACCCAAATTGTCCCGAGACCGCATTTTTTCAGTTAATACTGGCATATTGGGCCACCTTGATCGGGAAAGTGGGAAAGTCTTTATTGTAAAGACGGATAAATTAGAGCCTATAAAAGCAATTTCTATATTTTTATGATAAACTTAAATTATTCATACAAATGAAATCTATTATAACATTCTTTAGGTATTTTTGTGGACAGTTTTGTCACACAACACAATGCCATAGATGTCTCAAGTTGATTGAGCGTGCAATTGGCATGCTAAATGCAGAAATGTCCACCAGAGTTGTTGCCAGAGAATTGAATGTTCATTTCTCTACCATAAGCCGCTTCCAACATCGTTTTAGAGAATTTGGCAGTATGTCCAACCGGCCTCACAACCGCAGACCACATGTAACTACGCCAGCCCAGCCCATCCGGTTTCTACACCTGCGGGATCGTCTGAGACCAGCCCTCCGGACAGCAGATGAAACTGTGGGTAAGCACACCAGAAGAACAGTCAGAAACCGTTTCAGGGAAGCTCATCAGCATGCTCGTCTTCCTCACCAGGGTCTTGGACTGACTGCAGTTCAGCGTCGTACCAGACTTCAGTGGGCAAGTGCTCACCTTCGATGGCCACTGGCATGTTGGATAACTGTGCTCTTCACGACTGATTCCCGGTTTTAACTGTACCAGGCAGGTCTCCCGAGTGGCGCAGTGGTCTAAGGGACTGCATTGCAGTCCTAGCTGTGCCACTAGAGATTCTAGGTTCGAGTCCAGGCTCTGTCGCAGCCGGCCGTGACCCGGAAGACCCATGGGGCGGCGCACAATTGGCCCAGTGTCGTCCGGGTTAGGGGAGGGTACCACGAAATTGGGGAGAAGGGGTTCCATATATTATTCTTTTTTTATATAAAACTGTATGGCAGGGTGTGTATGTCAACAGCGTGCCCCATGGTAGTTAGTGGATGGGTTATGGTATGGGGCAGGCATAAGCTACGGGCAACGAACACAATTGCATTTTATCGAAGGGAATTTGAATGCACAGAGATACCGTGATGAGATCCTAAGGCTCATTGTCGTGCCATTTATCGGTTCATGTTTCAGGATGATAATGCACGGCCCCATGTCTCAAAGATCTGAAAACAATTCCTGGAAGCTGAAAACGTCCCAGTTCTTCCATGGCCTGCATACTCACCAGACATGTCACCCATTGATCATGTTTGGGATGCTCTGGATCAAAGTGAACAACAGCGTGTTCCAGTTCCAGCAAATATCCAGCAACTTCGTACAGCTTTTGAAGAGGAGTGTGACAGCATTCCACAGGCCACAATCAACAGCCTGATCAACTCTATGCAAAGGAGATGTGTTGCCCTGCATTACAAAAATGGTGGTCAGACCAAAAATACTGACTGGTTTTCTGATCAGTTCCAACTTTTTTTTGCTTATCTGTGTTCCCAGTCATATGAAATCCATAGATCACAGCGTAATGAATTTATTTCAATTGACTGATTTCCTTATGTGAACTGTAACTCAGTAAAATCTTTGAAATTGTTGCATGTTGTGTTAATATTTTTGTTCAGTGCATTTAGAATATGGATTTCTGTTACAAAAACATGTACACTATTTCACAGTGGGGGTGGTGGGAAAAATAATTGAAGAAGCCAATCCAGTTAAAAGGCTCACCACTTGGATTCGGTCTTTTGCAGCAAAATTTGAAATGGTGTATTTTACATTTGATGAAAGTAGAGACTCAGAGCTACCAAACAGTATATCATACACTGCATTTGAGGAACAATGGCAAAGTAATTATGCTTTGAAAGTTGATAACTTGTAAACTCACTTTAGACAAAATCCCTTTTGAATGTTTTGGTATCTCGTGAAGAGCTCTTTGTCTACACCCATTCAGCATCAATCACACTCTCTTAAGCTTAAGCCCCACAAATCTTGTTTCGCTGTCAGAGCGTTCAGAGCACACACACTTGACGCTCTGGCCAATTATTTGTTTACCTCTGGATAATATGAAAACAGCCTAACCAGCTCTGCTGGCAACAATTTCATGACGCTTTTTTGCCAACGTTTACTAACACCGGCCATATTCAACTGGTGTTGTACACTTTAGCTTAAGACATGTAGGTAGCTAGCTAGGTAAATAATGAACCTAGCTAGGTAAACAAAGTGTAAGATCACACACGTCACATAAAGTTAGCTAACGAGCCAGCCAGCTAACGTTAGCTAATTAAACAACAATGAACATAGTGCCAAATCATGTCGTTACTACCATGCATGAATCTGCTAGCTAACTTTAGGCTCTAACTAGGAAAACAAACAGCTCTGGGATACAAATAATAATGTCAGCTAGCTAACAGTACACTTCAGCTTAAGACACGTAGCTAGCTAGGTAAACAATGAACCCAGCTAGGTAAACGTATAAAATCACACGTCACGTACCGTTAGCTAACGAGCTAGCCAGGTAACGTTAGTTAGTTAAACAACAATGAACATAGTGCCTAATCATATCGTTACTACCCTGCATGAATTTGCTGGGAGCTAACCAACAAAAAATGTTCTTCCCCAAAAACATCTGTTTCTGTAGCTTGATGTTACCTAAATTAACCCTAATTTATAAGACAATTCTTATTTGATTAACGGTGGTCGGACCCATCCATGTGAAGCTAGCCACAATAAGGATTAGCCACAATAGTGGACTTTGCGGTTAGCCTTCAAAATAAAAGTATGTCATTGACAGTGATGCAAATTAATATAAATGGTGGAATTATGCCACAATTGAATAGATCATGCTGAACAAGGTTGGAGTGTTGTTATATAAAATCAAAAGACAATTTGTTAATTTGACAAAAATCTGTTGAAATCATACTTTAGAATTGCATGTTTTGGAGTCTGATAACTGAGGAGGACGTTGGACCCCATTTCCTTGATCCCCAATCCTTAGGTAAAGCTGTTCAGTGCAATATGAATGTCAACACACAAAATAGGCTGACTGGAGAGGTTATTTCACACAGTCACAGTCCCACGATGAGAGCTACACTGCTAATATTTGCGTAAACTCTTCACAGTTGTGTTCTGTGTGTGTCAGAGTAGACTGATACCCCATTTCATTGCTTCACATTCCAACCTTGTTTAACATTATCTAGTCTAAATATGGCATGATTCCACCAATTGTAACCTTCTGCATCACTTTCAAATAGGTACTTTTAAAAATTCCACTAAAAAAAAAAATCCACTATTGGGCCTAATCCTTATTGTGGCTAGCTTCACAACACAAGCCGGTCCGGTTGAACCTCACTAGCCAGGTGAAGCTAGCTGGCTGCTTATAACATTAGCTTTGAGTAACAGGGTTAAGTAGCTGGCAACCTGAAGTTCAATTTAAATAGGCGAACAACAAGTGGCTACCTAGCTAATACTTACAAGGATTCCTAAATCATTGCTAAGAATAATGAAAATGACTGCAGTTTCTACTGGTCATTGTTTTCAGGCTGGTTGTATTCCTGCTAGCTAGGTGCCAAGCTAAAGCTAGCTAGCTACCCCAGAAGTTGCAGTCGAACAAATGCTGCTTTATTACCAATGCGGTATTGTAAACACATTGTTCATGGCCGGTGTTTGTAGACTTTTTCGTACAGCTTTGACAGTGCTACTGATAGTAGTGGTGGCACTTGGCTTGCGTGTGCAAATTCAGAGCACACATTCTATAATAGAACTGTGTTATTTGAAGTGTCAAATTAAAATCTTATTTGACACATCAACGCGTTATTTGACGTGTACCTTTTTTGACAAAGACCCAAACGACATGTCGTGAAGCTAATAGCAGTGGCGCTATTATTGTATAACTCCAATAGGGCAACATCTGAAAAATAGCGCACTTAGTGTGTACCGGTGCTCGACCAGTCGGCAAAAGCCAACATCACACACGACAATGAACGGTTGATTGTCAAGGGCAATGAATTCCATTTACCTTGACGTTCATGGATTTCGCCTTCTCGTTGAAATGTTCTTACGCTTTCAAATGACTGCTCGACTTCCACAGAGCAGACATTGTGGGCTAGGTTCGGAATGCTGTGTTGCATGTGTAGCGCAAAAGTTTGCGTGACGTCATGCAACTACGTTATATAGGTATGCACGTCAGCTTTGACATCGGTTTTCCACATTGGCATTAAACTAGACAATGTTGGCATTTTTAGCTAATATCGGCCGATTCCGATATGTTCACCGATATATCATGCAACCTTATTAGCTAGCTAACATTAGGCTCTTACTAGCAATAATGTCATACACATAACGTTAGCTACGGAGCTAGACAGCTAACTAACAGTTCACTTTAGCTTGAAATGAAACCACTTTGTCAAAATCAGAAACATGTCATATCTGAAAATGTAGCTAGCTAACGCTGGACTATCTTACCCGTCTGTATACAACATCATGCATGATGGACGCGTCTCCCTGTCACAGATGCCATGCCACGGTTGCCCTTAGTTTGAAGATGCAAGACAGGTTTTCTAATTCCACTGATTTCTCAACTCGATCGTCCAAAAAGTGGAAGGCAACACTTATGCAGCTCCACCACAATTTGTTTTGAAAGACGCGTTTGACAGGATTACCAACACAGACTTAACAGCTCAAATAGACAGACATTTTCAGGACCCTGTCTTTCAAAGATAATATGTAAAAATCCAAATAACTTCACAGATCTTCAATGTAAAGGGTTTAAACACTGTTTCCCATGCTTGTTCAATGAACCATAAACAATTAATGAACATGCACCTGTGGAACGGTTGTTAAGACACTAACAACTTACAGACGGTAGGCAATTAAGGTCACAGTTATGAAAAGGCCTCTTTAGTGTCCTAAGTTCTGACTCTGAAAAACACCAAAAGAAATATGCCCAGGGTCTCAGCTCATCTGTGTGAACGTGCCTCAGGTTTGCTGCAAGGAGGCCTCCTCGCAGTGGCAGACCATGTGTAACACCTGCACAGGATCAGTACATCCTAACATCACACCTGCGGGACAGGTACAGGATGGCGACAACAACAACTGCCCAAGTTACACCAGGAAAGCACAATCCCTCCATCAGTGCTCAGACTGTCCGCAATAGGCTGAGAGAGGCTGGACTGAGGGCTTGTAGGCCTGATTTAAGGCAGGTCCTCACCAGACATCACCGGCAACCACATCGCCTATGGCACAAACCCACCGTCGCTGGACCAGGCAGGACTGGCAAAAAGTGCTCTTCACTGACGAGTCGCGGTTGTCTCACCAGGGGTCATGGTCGGATTTGCGTTTATCCTCGAAGGAATGAGCGTTACACCGAGGCCTATACTCTGGAGCGGGATCGATTTGGAGGTGGAGGGTCCATCATGGTCTGGGGCAGTGTGTAACAGCAGCATCGGAGCTTGTTGTCATTGTAGGCAATCTCAACGCAGGGAACAAGACATCCTCCTCCCTCATATGGTACACTTTCAGCATGACAATGCCACCAGTCACACTGCTCGTTCTGTGATTGCCTGCAAGACAGGAATGTCAGTGTTCTGCCATGGCCAGCGAAGACCCCGGATCTCAATCCCATTGAGCAAGTCTGGGACCTGTTGGATCGGAGGGTGAGGGATAGGGCCATTCCCCCCAGAAATGTCCGGGAACTTGCAGGTGCCTTGGTGGAAGAGTGGGGTAACATCTCACAGCAAGAACTGGCAAATCTTGTGCAGTCCATGAGGAGATGGTGCCCACACCAGATACTGACTTACTTTTGATTTTGACTCCACCCCCTTTGTTCAGGGAGACATTATTCAGTTTCTGTTAGTCACATGTCTGTGGAACTTGTTCAGTTTATGTCTCAATTGTTGAATCTTGTTATGTTCATACAAATATTTACACATGTTAAGTTTGCTGAAAATAAATGCAGTTCTTTTTTGCTGAGTTTATATGGCAAACCAATTCGAACTCCTCTCTCGACATGTCCAGTCCACTCATTATCTCAGCCAAACACGGCTCGTGGGAAGGTTGCCATTTTTTTCTGTGGCTTAACCAACAAGGCTCGTAATTTAACAATTGTATTCGTATTTACAGATGTCATACAATTTTGTTATTAAAGCACATGAAAATTCACATTTTCCGGAAGGCATTTCTGCCCAAAAAATGCATTTTGATATAAAAAAAACTTGAAAATGTATTTTCTGTGAAGTCATGACTTGTGACATATGCCTAGTTTCCTGAAACGCGACACATATTAGAAGCTATGTGTTGTGATAATTGCGTTGTTTGCTCTATAACCTGTTCATATGCCTTGCGACTGTGATATATATATAGGCCTAAGACCGAGACAATAAGACCGTGGCAGGCAGAATAAATTCAACCACACCTTTTTTTTCATCACAAAACCGGAGAGCAACCTCTGTCCGGTGGTCCACAAAGCATACTGCGTGTAACAACCAGTTACATGACCTACAGCATGGTCAAGCAAGTTAATGTTCATCATTTTTGGACTACTAAACAACCACTGAGAGTTACCGCAAGTCACAAAGAAAACAGGAGCTGCCTCCACTAATTCCAGCACCATTTCAACTTCAACATCATCAAATCATCTATGCTTAGTCTAATACAGTGACAACTAAAAGATAACAAAAACAATTTAGTCCCATCAATGTACACTAAATATGATGTGGCTGTCCACGGTTCTGATGTGTGTCTGCATTCGTACAGGTAGAAAAAAATAATGTTGACTCACCCTACTTGTAGAGAAACGCCAATGCCATCCTCCTCTCTTTCATGATGACAAAACGATCGGACTATGCCATACATAGGCCTACACGCCTTTACCACAAGTCCAAATCCCCATCCATGGCTAATTTAGGAAAAGGACAATTTTAGCTAGCTTGCCAGCCACTGGAGGACAACAACGTATTTCCCTTGATGCGATAGGAGTGATGCCAAATACAAACTGGCTTCCCTTGACACTTTTTTTGATGCTCCAGGACCATTCACAGTTGAGCTCACCCAGTTGAACTCAACGCTGATTGGCTATTATTTTATACTTAATTTTTTATCAAGGGAGGCCAAATTCCATTTATCAAGGGATGCTTGCTTCGATTGCATTCAATGCTGCGGGTGGCAACAATGTCATGCCGTTTCTCTCGTTCGGATGCTTTCTCTGGTGAGATACATTCAGCCTCTTGGGAATTGAAGGAAAATTATGAAAATACAAAGACGAAAGATAAATTATTTGATATGTTTTCTTGGTCCATTTTTTTGAGAAGCCTGGCTTCACTTGGCAACCACAAATACACGGCACTGGTATTTCATAGTCCACCTAAATATTTTTTCTGCATTAAAAAAAATGGCCTAGAGGAGTGTCCCAGTTTGACAGTAGGCGATTGGCAAACTGGGACGCTGTCAAAATGTCAATATTCTAAAAAGGTGCGAGTAGTACGGAAAGCATGAACAGTCATTATGCCTTACAATTACATCCCATTACAAAATATGTTGTAATGAGACACTGAATATCCTTAGTTTTTTTATAACCCTAACATTATTTACCTCAGAACCCATCATTTTCCTTACCAGGCAGTGTTTCAAACTCATAAATGACACACCCTCATCTTATGCCTGTGGGATAATCCCTGCAGCCATATTTGTTGTTGGTCCAAGTTATTAGCAAAGCAAGAGAAGTTTGCAACGTAAGCCCCTCAGCCCTCGTTTTTATTGGAGTTTGTGAGTGTACAATTATGTTCACGTCGGGGCCTGAAACATCCTATAATTCAATTTGCGATGATTGTACATCCACTAGAAAAGTCAGCCAAAACTTAAAACCTCAACATGGAGTCAACAAACAAGTGTAAGTAAAAACTAATGTAAATAAGTTTGAAATTGTGCTACTAATGCACAAACACTTCTCAAAAGTATTAAATTATGTTTTTGTTTGGTTAGCGTTTGGAAATTCTACAAAGAAAACATTTTCTTTCTTCAGAGGTTCCAGCTAGACAGGTTATGTTAGTTAGCTAATTAATTTGCTAGCTGGCATTCAGTAGGCCTATATTAATAATTATATAGTTAATATAAGTAGACATGCAATTATAATTGACTGTAACGCATATAGAGTACCACAAGCTACCGGTGGCTGAAATAATTATAATAAACATGTTTATTAACTATAAGACATGATTTGTAATGTCAGTAGCCTATAGGCTGTTTAGGTCTATGAATCCATAAGGGATAAAAACTGACGTTCTGTACATTAAGTTGGAAATAATGGACAATGCCGCGGGAAGAGGTGGAGCCCAGTACTATAATATTCTTATAATAAAGGTTTATGATAATCTTATTTTTTTCTGTAAGGGAAAGGTTCACTCAAATCTACATTTTTCTCAGACCTCAAAAGTGGTCTAAGCATTGTTACTGTTTTCAGTTATTGTACCACCAACTGAATTTTGCTCTGCCCGGATTGTCTCTTAAGTAACCCCTCAAGTGTATTTTAGCAGTAGAGACCAGCCTATGGTCTCATGAGTCTTCTGAAGTACCCCATGTGGATAGGCCAAGTACCCCTAGGGGTGCCCCTTGGTTGGGAAGCACTGATGTAGAACTTCCAAGTTTGTTCAGTCTTTCCATTTTTAAACTAAAGCGTGGAAGAGAGAACCTGAACAATAAAAAAAAAAAGGGAAAATCTGAAACCTGTGAATTTCTTACTCAGTTGACAGCCTAATTTATCAGTTTCTATAGTAGGCCTACTATTTGCTTCTTGCACAGTACACATTGGGTTGGCCTGACTGTGAAAGATATGAGATTTATTAATTTTAGGTCATTCAGAGTATGTCATACTGTGTGACATACTCTGAAGGCACAACTAAATAATGCTTCCACACACAGCTAGCGGACAAAACATGCACGCATTGCATAAACTAGCTAGCTGATGTTACATTCTTTCCATTGACGTGATCAGACTAATAATGAATGAACGATGCTGAAGTTTAAATGCTTAATCGATATCTCATTGATTCAGAGTTCACAAGCTAGCCCCTCGCCTCAAGGTTTTGGCCCACGCCTCAAGGTTTTGGCAAACATCTAAAGCATAAGCACGTGTAAAGTATTTAACTAGCTATAGCTGCAGCCAGACTCGTGTAGTCAGTGGCGATGCTCAGCAGAGCTGCATTGAGTTAACTATAGCTACCCCAGTTTGGTCGGGGCTTTCCTTGAACTCTCTGGAGTTTTCTCTGAGGTCTTCTTTTCTGGGGTTTTCTTCTCCTTTTTCTCATCTGACAGTCGGAGTTTCTTCGCTCTTGGTTCGCCTGACGCCATGGTTCTGAAGGAACACGCTTCAACCTCGTCGAGTCAAGATAGCTATCGTGGATATTAATCAAGAGGCAGATAGCGGAAAACGGCTATTAGAATCAACAGACGGAGCCCAAATATAGCTGCCCACAGACTGCGCCTGACCAGAAAGACAAGAACTTTGGTCAGAATTTGATGACTTAGTTGTGCGCACTTCGGTCAGTGCATATTACACGCAGATATTCACTCATGTCAAGGTAGAATATTGAAAGGTTTTATGTAAAGTTTAATTGTGCTGATAAGAGAGGATAAGTGTGCATGGTAAATCAGGCTTCTGTGTATTCATAGGTCGCACCTCTGCCACGTCACGTGACGGAGGTGCGATGCCAAGCCGCCCTCTACCGGCGGCGCCATAGTGTCAGGGTTGAAATCAGGCAGTGAGCAGGGCCCAGGGGCTTGCTTTCATTAGCTTTTTCTCTCACTATCCTGAGTTTAAGACAAGGGTTTAGCTATCTTGGAATTTAAGAACATTTCCAATAACTTTATTTTCAAGAATCTAATTTCTTTTAAACTTTTTGCTTCAGGAGAAACATAAGTAATAGCGCAAGAGACGTTCCAACAACATTTTTGAGGAATAACAACTTTGCTTAACTTTCTTCGTAAGTCTATAGTTAAGGAAAAAATGGCGGTTAAGAATACAATTCTTCTTAAGAAGGTTTTGTGAAGCCGGCCCCTGGTTGTTACTGAGTGAGTGAACGGTGGGGCGGTCCGGAGTGGTGTGTATGCTCGCACCTGATTAGACGACAATCACCCCATTGAAAGGAGGAAATCATCGTACATATCACATTCATATAATACCCCACATGTCTGGTTCGCGTTACCTTTTAATAGTGATTCAGAACCACACATCCATCGTACTGTGTGCTTCATAGAACCCAAAGCCGAAACGTTTCCAGTGAGTTTTTACCGTCACTTTCCTGGGTTTCGCGGGAAATTGTTTTTGAGCTTTTGACCTGGGGTGTACAGTGTAATATTTACAGGAAGGGAAAGTTTTTCTACAGCGTAATTATGTCACTGGCAATGATATGTTCTATCATATTTAGGTTTAGCATGATTCTTATAAAAGCATGCTTGAATTATTGTATAGTCTCTGAGCTAGCTAAATTAGCTAGTATTGCCAAAATAATGTTAGTTACAGGAGCTAGCTATAAACAGATTAGCTAGCTATCCTCATCACGTTGTAGCTATATGTAACATACCAACTGAGCCATATGTTTAAAACTGTCAGCGCTGTCATCCATGGTCCAGATAAAATGACATTCACTGTAAACGTTTCGTATAAATTCTGGAAGCAGTTAGCATAGCACACATGCATACTACCTTATATTACGGTCACTGTATATTGTGACATTTTCATTGTTCTCACAGCCCTTTAAGTAATGACGTCATTACTTAAAGGGCTGTGAGAACAATGAAAATGTCACAATATATTTAGAGATACATAAACCAGATAGAAATCACGTGTTGCTCTATTGCGATGGACGTAGCATCTTCGTTTCTCAATCCATTTGGTAAATTACTTTAAACTGCATGTTTCTCGTTGATTTAGGATGTTAACTAATGGGCTGTAGATGATGATCTACAACATCTCACCACAAGAAAAGGGTGTGGTGGAGTGTGCTTCAGGGTTCAAATGGCTCCATGTAGGTAAGTAAGAAGGAGCCTTGGCTTGTGCAAGCCAGAATGGCTCATAGGAGCAGCAGGAAAATGGCCTCTCGCTAAGTAGTAGAAGCAGATCATTCGGTCAACTTTCCTTCCAGTCCTAGACTATGGAGACATCATCCACGTAAGTATGTGTGAATTATTTTGCTGTATAAAGACATTTCTGGCCATTGCAACACTACAATAAATGTGACTTTCCAAATCCAACAATAGTAAGGCCTATCCAACCGTATCACTCCTATTTAGTGGAATGTTACCCAACATATATACATTTTAAGCAGTGTAATGTAAGTACACTACACCACAATTTCAAATGGTAGGACATACAGTAGGTACTCTTTCCATTTGTCCTATTGAAGCACACAAACTATAGTATTTAGCCTAAAGCAGCGTATGATTTTACAGTAGACTATAGATGTAGGCTACAGTATAGTCACATGGCATGATGTTAATATGTTAGCGCAGCACATTGGTCTGAACAAATTATAGCCTCTTAGTGAATGTCCCTTAATGAGAATGTTGCAATTCTGAAATTTAAATAGTGATTCTGACATTGGACCTGCGTGAGGGGTATGTCAAATGAATTGGGGCATTTTAGAGGGGCTGAATGATGCACCATTAAAGCCTAGGCTACAGCCGGGCGCCTCCCGTGGTATTACTTTTTCCTGATGAATTTGCATGGGTATGACCGACAGACAAGAAGTCAGAGAAATATACAGTAAGTAAGCAACGTCAAAAAAGGATAAAGACAAATTATAGGCCTAACATCCAAAACACGGAGCTGCGGCACAGAATGAACCACTGGTAGTTCACTTTCCATAATATTAGGCTAATTTTTTATTTTTTTATTTATTTCACCTTTATTTAACCAGGTAGGCAAGTTGAGAACAAGTTCTCATTTACAATTGTGACCTCAGGGAGGGGGGGGGGGGCTCAGTGGCAACCCCAAAGGTCAATTGTAACCACACTTTCATGATTTGAAAGCAAATAGGTTTAGGAGAAACTACAAAACGGTGCCATGTTTGTAGTTCACATATCTTCTGGTTTTTGTAACAATGTCATTAGTAATTAATGCAAATGAATTACTTAAAAATCATACAATGTGATTTTCTGGATTTTTGTTTTAGATTCCATCTCTCACAGTTGAAGTGTACCTATGATAAAAATTACAGACCTCTACATGCTTTGTAAGGTGGAAAACCTGCAAAATCGGCAGTGTTTCAAATACTTGTTCGCCCACTGTACATTATTTAAAACAATCCATATACAATAACATAGTTGTGAATCAAACGAAACAATGATAGAGCAACAATAATTTATTAATCAGAAAATTCTGAAAGAATCACATCTGAGACATACGCAATATATTTTAAGGTAATTTTAGATTGAGCTGACATATGCAGCATTTCCCGAGAATGCAGTCTCCGCTAAAGAGCCTGTTGCCTTGGCATGTGGAAAAACCTATCTGATCCATTTTATAGAAATGCTTATTATCATTGAAAGTGTCTAGTAGTACAATCAAGCTGTTTAGAAAGTTTACTGATGAGCATATTCAACCCTAGCTAACAGCCTATAGGGCTATTTATCAAAAATAAAATTCACCACTAAGAGTCCTACATTGTAGTGAGAACATTGTATAATATGTATAAGGGGTGTTTCATGATTGTGATTACTAAACAAAAATGACCACGTTTCTGTGAAGAACTAGAACTGCCTGTTTCACGTTGCATCGTGTCCTGCAGCGGAGACCGGAAGTTCTAACCCCTTTGTGGTTTGTTTAGAATAACTATTTATTGAATTTGCTACTTCGACCACATCACGGCCTTGAGTCTCCTCTCCCCAGCAAAGTCAATTTATCAGACATTACAAGTCTACAAGGCTTGATCTCTAAATTGATTTCGCTGTAGGCTACATACTTAACGCTTAAAGCCAGAATCCTTAGTTGCTAAACCCATTTTGGGACCGTTAAATGTTGCAGGTGCAGAAGTTATTTTATTTAAAGATGATAATGGTGATCTAGATGTTCAAATGACAATATTTACAAAATAATCTAAATTGATATTTACAAACTCCACAACTAACAGGTAAATTTAAAATACAATACCTTGGAGAAAGCAAACCTGTCTATTCCATTAGACTCATGTTGGGGTATACCAGGCACACTTCAGGTTCCCCTCACAATGACATAAATGGTAAATGACTTGCAACAATGGCCTGTAATCGCATCTAACAATTAAACTGAAATGTCCACAGATCCTTAGTGCTTCTTTTAATCTTTTAACTGAAAAAGAGCAATAAAACATAACATTTTAAACAAAAACAAGGAATAAAATTACCTAAATTAAAACAGAATGGACATGCTAAATAAAACAAAAAACTGACAACAAATAGACAAGGCACACCCCCCGCCTCACTCTCAGCCTCATTAATCTATCCTTCAATCAATATCGCCATCGTAATCGCTGTCATTGTCATCATAATAGTCATCATCCTCAATGTCTTCCACTTCAAGGTTTCTGCCACTGCCCTGCCAAAAGCCCTTCTGAACAAGGACAGTTCTTGCCCCAAGACAAAATCAATCTTTCTCTGTGTGATGTTCCTGCTCATGTGAGTATAACTTTTTGACAGTAAAGACATCATCCTCAATGTACCACTTCTCTTCACACGCCCGCTCTGAGGGAATTGAGCACAAAGAGCCTTTGCTTGAGGTGAAACTCCCCATAATCCTCTGCTCTTCCTGCTCTCCAGGACCAAACAGTGCTGTCCACCTGCACTCCATCCTCGTACACAAGGGCATGTGGGAGCTGTGAGGACAGAGAAGAGATGCATCGTTATTTGCAAACTTTGATTTAGCCATGGCTAAAAGCATGACCTGGCGAAAGTAAGTAAGTTGTGGGTGGAAATATGTATCGGAGAGACAGAGAGCAAATATATTTGGTTTATCAGTTTAAGTGCAACTGCATATTGTACAAATGCTTTTTTTTTTAATTAACTAGGCAAGTCGGTTAAGAACAAATTCTTAATTACAATGACGGCCTACTCCGGCCAAACCCGGACGGCGCTGGGCCAATTGTGCACCGCCCTATCGGACTCCCAATCACAGCCAGATGTGATGCAGCCTGGATTCAAACCATGTACTATAGTGACGCCTCTTGCACTGAGATGCAGTGCCTTAGACCGCTGCGTCACTCAGGAATTTTAAGGTGATGACTGTGATCCTTCGTGGGATTAACCTCTGCGAAGGCCTCAGACTGACCATATCACTTGTGTTTGAGAAATTCTATTCTTTGTCAATTAAAAAAATCTAAATCAAATGTTATTTGTCACATTCACTGAATACAACAGGTGTAGACCTTACAGTGATATGCTTACTTACAGGCCCTTAACCAACAATGCATTTTAAGAAACATAAGTGGTAAAGTATTTACTAAAATAAACTGAAGTAAAAAATAAATAGAAGAAAATAGACAATAAAGCAAAAATAAATAACAGTAGCGAGGCGACATACAGGGGGTACCGGTACAGAGTCAATGTGCGGTGGCACAGGTTAGTCGAGGTAATTGAGGTAATATGTAGAGGTAAAGTGACAATGCATAGATAATAAACAGCATAGCAGCAGCGTAAAAATGGGGTGGGGACAATGCAAATAGTCCGGGTAGCCGGACTATTCGGTCCTCCTTTTCCTGTCGTCCACAATTATCTCCTTTGTCTTGATCACATAGAGAGAGAGGTTGTTATCCTGGCCCCACACTGACAGGACTCTGACCTCCTCCCTGTAGGCTGTCTCGACAGTGATCAGGCCTACCACTGTTGCATCGTAGGCAAACTTAATGTTGGTGTTGGAGTCGTGCTTGGCAGTCATAGTTGAACAGGGAGTACAGGAGTGGACTGAGCATGCACCCCTGAGGGGCCCCCAGGTTGAGAATTACCTACCCTCACCACCTGGGCGCGGACCGTCAGGAAGTCCAGGATCCAGTTGCAGAGGGAGGTGTTTAGTCCCAGGCTCCTTAGCTAAGTGATGTGCTTTGAGGGCCCTATGGTGTTGAACGCTGAGCTGTAGCCAATCATAGCATTCTCACATAGGTGTTCCTTTTGTCCAGTTGGGAAAGGGCTGTGTCGAGTGCAATAGAGATTGCATCATCTGTGGATCTGTTGGGGTGGTATGCAAATTGGAGTAGGTCTAGGGTTTCTGGGATAATGGTGTTATACTACGGGTCGGTAGTCATTTAGGCAGGTTACCTTGGTGTTCTTGGGCACAGGGACTATGGTGGTCTGCTTGAAACATGTTGGTATTACAGACTTGGTTTTGAGTACACGTCCTGATAATCCGTCTGGCCCTGCGGCCATGTGAATGTTGACCTGTTTAAAGGTTTTACTCCGGAGAGGGTGATCACAGTCGTCCGGAATAGCTGATGCTCTGCATGTTTCAGTGTTGCTTGCCTCGAAGCAAGCATAGAAGTCATTTAGCTCATCTGGAAGGCTCATGTCACTGGGTAGCTCGTGGCTCGTCAAGTTCTGTGATGTGCTTACAAACCCTGAAGGAGTGTTTCAGATGTTAAATCCTGACCCAATCCACCAGAAGGACTAATGAGTGAGGATTGGATTATGTGAGCACTGAGCAGAGCACCTGTTCTAGAATACTCTCTCTCTGGACTTGGGGGTGTTAGAAACAAACTTAAGGACTCTCTGGCCCCAGCCTTGGCTACAGTTGCTAAGTGGTCGTCAAAGCCCCCTCCAGAATACCCTCCCTGGCTAGAGTCATGTGACCTGGTCAGCCAATCACAGGCTGTACTTGGTGGGGATCTTAAAACCCTAACAGTCTTTGCTTTAGTTGGACACAGAGGTGCAGAGAGACCACCGGTCAGAAGAACTCTGCACCACCTTATTAACGCATGCTGGACCTCTCTTGACCAATCCTCCACCATGGACTTCCGAACCGTGTTAGTGCCTGGATTACCATGTAAGTGTACTTGAACTGGTTAGGGTTCAGTTGATGTACAGTGCATTTGGAAACTTGGCTTTTTCCCAAGTTACAGCCTTATTCTAAAATGGATTAAATTGTTTTTATTCCCCTCATCTACACACAATACCCCATAATGACAAAGCAAGAACATTTTTGCAAATTCATAAAAAATGAATAACTGAAACATCACATTTACATAAGTGTTCAGACCCTTTACTCAGTACTTTGTTGTAACACCTTTGGCAGCGATTACAGCCTTGCGTATTCTTGGGTATGACGCTCCAAGCTTGGCACGCCTGTATTTGGGGAGTTTCTCCCATTCTTCTCTGCAGATCCTCTCAAGCTCTGTCAGGTTGGATGGGGAGCATTGCTGCACAGCTATTTTCAGGTCTCTCCAGAGATGTTCGATCGGGTTCATGTCCGGGCTCTGACTGGGCCACTCAAGGACATTCAGAGTCTTGTCCCGAAGACACTCCAGCGTTGTCTTGGCTTTGTGCTTAGTTGGAAGGTGTTGGAAGGTGAACCTTCACCCCAGTCTGAGCTTCTGAGTGCTCTGGAGCAGGTTTTCATCAAGGATCTCTCAGTACTTTGCTCCGTTCATCTTTCCTGACTAGATCCTGACTAGTCTCCCAGTGCCTGCCGCTAAAAAACATCCCCACAGCATGATGCTGCCACCACCATGCTTCACCGTATGGATGGTGCCATATTTCCTTCAGACGTGACACTTGGCATTCAGGCCAAAGAGTTCAATATTGGTTTCATCAGACCAGAAAATCTTGTTTCTCGTGGTCTGAGAGTCCTTTATGTGCCTTCTGGCAAACTTCAAACGGGCTGTCGTGCATTTTTACTGAGGGGTGGTTTCTGTCTGGCCACTCTACCATAACCGCCTGATTGGTGAAGTGCTGCAGAGATGGTTGTCCTTCTTCACAGAGGAACTCTAGAGCTCTGTCAGGTTCTTGGTCACCTCCCTGGCTGGGCGGCCAGCTCTAGAAAGAGTCATGGTGGTTCCAAACTAAATCCATTTTAATATGGATGGCCACTGTGTTCTTGGGGACCTTAATGCTGCAGACATTTTTTGGTCCCTTTCCCCAGATCTGTGCCTCGACACAATCCTGTCTCGGAGCTCTACAGAAAATTCCTTCGACGTCATGGCTTGGTTTTTGCTCTGACATGCACTGACATGCACTGTCAACTGTGGGACCTTATATAGACAGGTGTGTGCTTTTCCAAATTATGTCCAATCAATTCAATTATAACCACAGGTGGACTCCAATCAAGTTGTAGAAACATCTCAAGGATGATCAATGGAAACAGGATGCACCTGAGCAAAATTTTGAGTCTCATAGCAAAGGGTCTGAATACTTATTTAAATGTGGTATACGTTTTTTTTTTAAAATTTGCAAACATTTCTAAACCTGTTTCGCTTTGTCATTATGGGCTATTTTGTGTAGATTGATGAGATCTTTATTTATTTAATACATTTTAGAATAAGGCTGTAAGATAACAGAATGTGGAAAAAGTCAAGGGGTCTAAATACTTTTCGAATCCACTGTATATCCCTGCTGTGATCGCTAATGCCCCTCTCTCTCCTATCCTGGAGGTCGGATTTTGACTGCATGTTCTCGATCTTCTCCATGAGGACCACGAACTGATCAGTTGTCACATAGGTCAGGGCTTCAACTCTCCGAGTTACTGGAGGTGGATTGCAGGTCACATGACCTTCTTCCACCCAAGCAATGCACCTGGTCCTTCTCTCCCCGTCAAGCTCACATGCCAGTGTGGATCGGTAGTTACAGTATGTTCATGGGTCTCAGGTAGCTTTTGAGCCGACACCAGTGAGCTGGTTCATGACCTTGTAGCCTACTTTTGTGAAATGCATCAGTGGCTAGCTGGTCTTGCAGTGCCAACTCCACGTTAGGGTAGGCGAAAGTGGCCAAGTGACGTACCACGTCCACAAACTCTGCTGTTGACTCGTTGTTCTGTCGTAGCTCTCCAAGTTTTTGACACGCAGTTTGGTCTTACAAAGCACTGTGTCAGCTAAGGAGTAATCCTCGCTTATGTGTTCAGGTAGGGATCAAACATAGAGGATGTCAACCCCCCTCAGGTATTCGTGCAATCTATCCACTCCTTCCTCACTACTCCATCCATATTTATGCTTGTCTCTTGAATGGCAAGGACTGCCAATCCTCTGTCCCATCGAATGTAGCCATCTTTGTTCTGTGGCCTTCATATCCAGTGGGGAGGTTCAGGTCATGGCGGCTTATATTGTTGCGGTGGTCAGAATGGTTAGCAGTGGTGGAGCGACGAAGGATGCTTGTCTCTGCGTCTCACATTCGCATGGGGCCTGCTGCGCTTTCTTTGTTGGATTACCTCTAGTTCAGCAGCGAAAGGACCACCAGCTCAAGTTCTAGATGTGTCTGGGGCATCCACTGAGAACGATGTTGAGGGCATTAGGTTGGAGTAGTTGGCCTGACGTCGCTCAGATGCTCCACACATGTAGCCCTCAGCCACATTATCACCAGGCTTTGTGTCTCGTGGTTCGGTTGTGAGGCCACTGGCTGTATTAAGCTGGTTCAGAAATAGTGAATAGAATCTGCTGATTTTGGTTTTCCTGAAGCTGTTCCCTTTCAGTCAGTCAACTTTGGTACAACATACTATGGGGGGAGTCGTACTCTCACGACTTCGGTTGAAGGATCTATTTATTTTTTTATTTAACTAGGTAAGTCAGTTAAGAACAAATTCTTATTTAAAATGACAAACTACCAAAAGGCAAAAGGCCTCCTATGGGAACGGGGGCCTGGATTTTTTTATTTAAAAAATAAACTATATACTGTAAATATAGGACAAAACACACATCACAACATGAGCGACACAACACTACATAAAGAGACACCTAAAACAACAACATAACAGCAAAACATGACAACACAGCATGGTAGCAACACAACATGACAACAGCATGGTAGCAACACAACATGGTAGCAGCACAAAAACATGGTACAAACATTATTGGGCAAAGTCAACAGCACAAAGGTCAAGAAGGTAGAGACAACAATACATCATACAAAGTAGCCACAACTGTCAGTAAGAATGTCCATGATTGAGTCTTTGAATGAAGAGATTGAGATAAAACTGTCCAGTTTGAGTGTTTATTGCAGCTCGTTCCTGTCGCCTGCTGCAGCGAACTGAAATAGGAGCGACCCAGGGATGTGTGTGCTTTGGGGACCTTTAACAGAATGTAACTGGCAGAACGGGTGTTGTATGTGGAGGATGAGGGCTGCAGTATATATCTCAGATAGGGGGGGAGTGAGGCCTAAGAGGGTTTTATAAATAAGCATCAACCAGTGGGTCTTGCGACGGGTATACAGAGATGACCAGTTTACAGAAGAGTATAGAGTGCAGTGATGTGTCCTATAAGGAACATTGGTGGCAAATCTGATGGCCGAATGGTAAAGAACATCTAGCCGCTTGAGAGCACACTTACCTGCCGATCTATAAATTACGTCTCCGTAAGCTAGCATGGGTAGGATGGTCATCTGAATCAGGGTTAGTTTGGCAGCTGGGGTGAAACAGGAGTGATTACGATAGAGGAATCCAAGTCTAGATTTAACTTTAACCTGCAGCTTTGATATGTGCTGAGAGAAGGACAGTGCACACTCTAGCCATACTCCCAAGTGCTTGTATGAGGTGACAACCTCAAGCTCTAAACCCTCAGAGGTAGTAATAACATCTGTGGGAAGAGACGCATTCTTCTTACCAAACCACATGACTTTTGTTTTGGAGGTGTTCAGAACAAGGTTAAGGGTAGACAAAGCTCGTTGGACACTAAGAAAGCTTGTTGTAGAGCATTTAACATGAAATCCGGAGAGGAGCCAGCTGAGTAGAAGACTGTATCATCTGCATATAAATGGATGAGAGAGCTTCCTACTGCCTGAGCTATGTTGTTGTAAATTGAGAAGAGTGTGGGGCCTAGGAATGAGCCTTGGTGACAGGCAGTGCCTGAGACAGCATATTTTCTGACTTTATACACTGCCCTCTTTGAGAGGTAGTTAGCAAACCAGGCCAGGGACCTCTCAGAGACACAAATACTCCTTAGCCAGCCCACAACAATGGAATGGTCTACCGTATCAAACGCTTTGGCCAAGTCAATAAAAATAGCAGCACAATATTGTTTAGAATCGAGGGAAATGGTGACATCATTGAGGACCTTTAAGGTTGCAGTGACACATCCATAACCTGAGCGGAAACCAGATTGCATACCCGAGAGAATACTATAGACATCAAGAAAGCCAGTCAGTTGATTTTTGACAAGTTGACACTTTTGATAAACAGGGCAAAATAGAAATGGGCCTATTATTTAGGATCAGCTTAATCTCCCCTTTAAATAAAGGATGAACTGTGGCTGCCTTCCAAGCAATGGAACCTCCCCAGAAAGGAGAGACAAGCGTTACGATGATAGGAGCAGCAACCTTAAAGAAGAAATGGTATAAACCATCTGATCCAGATGTTTTTTTGGGGTCAATTTTAAGTAGATCCTTAAACTGCCTGCAGAGAGAAACTTTGTAGCGGGGCAGGGGAAAAAGAGGGGGAAGCATTGGGATAGTCGCATTAGAAGGGGTGGGAGATGAGGACATGTTGGACGGGCAAAGAGGCATGACTGAGTCAAATAGGAATCCTGACTTAATCAAGTGGTGATTAAAGAGCTCAGCCATGTGCTTCTTGTCATTAACCACATCATCAACATTAAGGGACATGGGCAGCTGTGAGGAGGAGGGTTTATTCTCCAGGTCTTTAACTGTTTTCCAGAACTTCTTGGGGTTAGACCCACAGAGAGAGAACTGCTCATTAAAGTAACTAACTTTGGCCTTCCAGATAGCTTGAGTGCACTTATTTCTCATTTGCCTGGACGATAGCCATGATAGTATGCGTGTGCCGAGCCTTTCACCAAATGCAATTCTTGAGGTGGAGTAACTGCAAGATTGCGGTCGAACCAGGGGCTGAACCTGTTTTTAATTATAATTTTCTTCATGGGGGCATGTTTGTTGAAAATACTACTGAAAATTTCTAAAAAAGAAGGTCCAAGTGTCTTAGTGAGAGGGGATCAAGCTGATTCTATACCATTTTACAGGGGCCAGTTCATGAAGGAAGGCTTGCTCATTAAAGGTTTGTAGCAAGCGTCTATGACAAATCAGGACAGGTCGTTTCACTGAGCAGCCATTAAGAACACAGGCTGTAAAACAGTGATCACTAAGGTCATTACAGAAAACACCAGACTGAAACCTATCAGGATTTTTTTGAGGATAACGTCGAGGAGATTAGCCTTTCTGGGTCTTTGGAGTCATACCTTGTGGGATTGGTGATAATTTGAGAAATATTTAGGGAGTCCTACTGCTTTAGGACTTGGTCAGGTGGATTTAAGCATGTACCAGTTTAGGTCACCTAGCATGACAAATTTAAACTTGGTGTAAGGGGCCAGGAGAGAGCTTAGGGCAGGTAGGGTACAGGCCGGTGCTGATGGAGGACGATAGCACCCAGAAACAGTCAACAAAGAGCTATTTAAAAGTTTAATGCTTAAAACTAGCCAATCAAATTGTTTGGGGACAGACTTGGTAGACACAACCGAGCACTGAAAGTGATCCTTGGTAAAGATTGCCACTCCCCCACCTTTGGAAGATATGTCTTGCCGAAAAAGGTTATAACCAGAAAGGTTAACTTAGGGATAGCTCCTCTTTTATTTTTTTATTCTTCGCCTAAAATGACATACCAAATCTAACTGCCTGTAGCTCAGGCCCTGAAGCAAGGATATACATATTATTGGTACAATTTGAAAGAAAACACTTTGAAGTTTGTAGAAATCTGAATTGAATGTAGGAGAATATAGCACAATAGATCTGGTAGAAGAAAATACAAAGAAAAAAACAACTGTTTTTTTTTCTATCACCGTCTTTTAAATGCAAGAGAAAGGTCCCAGTTCTAGCCATTACTCTGGTTGTAATTCCGATGGTGTCCACAAGATGGCAGCAGTGTATGTGCAACGGTTCAGACGGATAACTTGAAGTGTGAGCATTCTTCATGACATTTAGTGTGAAGTCACCGAGGTACACATGGGCAAATCGTGAAGGAGACATCCATATTACATTTTTCTGCAAGAATATCGTCAATTCTGTATACTTGGACTTTGATTTAGCTTTTCCAGTATTAGTAGCCGTTTTATTAGTTCAACATTTGCAAAACAACCAGTTTTCATAATTTCATAACTCTGAATATTCATATAATTTTTGTCCAAAAGGAGAAGGCATGCTGTCGCAAAAGGTTAGCACCTACATTTTGCAACAGACACAGGGTTTCCGGATACTCCCGTAAAGCCCGGCTTATCTAGCTAGCTTGACCCCGATTGGTGCTTATTTGACAAAGTTCATTTGTGTGCCATGAAGGCGTCGCTCTCTGACCTCTCTCTGACCAAATATGGTGTTCTATAGGACATACTACACCCCTAATGATATATAGTGAAATCTTATGTCCTACGATCTCTGAGAAATACATTTGACTCGTTGAAACAACGTTTAGTGTGAGATTTTCACAGATTCCTTTCTTTGCAAATTGAACAAGTGGAAATACAATATCGATTGTACATGCTATATGGACCTTTTTAGGATATGAAAAAGTATTATCTAACATAACGACACTTGAACTTGATGTTACCTCTGGGAATCTTTGGATGATAAATCAGAGCAAGATTTCAGAATGGAAGTACACATTTCACCTTCAGAGGTGAATTTATCAAACCCATCGCAGTGAAAAAAAGTGTTTTGTTGTTAGCTCTCCCCAAACAATAGCATGGCATTTTTCACAGTAATAGCTACTGTAAATTAGACAGTGCAGTTATATTAACAAGAATTTAAGCTTTCAGACGATATAAGACACTTTTATATGTATCGGATTTGTTGTTTCTCTAAAATCTGCGATCTTGACACAAGGAGCTGCATGATTTACAAGGCGCTGCATGATTTAACACGTCTCGGTAATGACCAACACATCTGGATTGGAGCTGTGAACCTACACTTTCAATTGATCCATTTTAGGTAATAAGCTTATCGTGTTAACATGCAGAAAACCCAGGCTTTTTCAGTGAAGCAGATATCAGAGCACAAGTCAGAATTGGGGCTAGCAACAGTAGATGGGCCAGGGTGTACATGCACATTTCCAGATATCATCAACAGTAATACCATCAGGGCACAGCATAGGACAGGGAGAGCTCTGCAGTGTTGATTTATGACATCTGATATTGTACAGCAATTTCATCAGGTAACATGAATACAAAGCCAGCGAGAGATGGTTTAAATAGGATGGAAGGCCAAAAGTCTGTGTAACCAATAGAGAGTCCCGAGTGTGGGAACAAACATAGTCCGTCCCACGGTTGGGTAAAAAAAGTTTGTAGTCAGCAAAGTATGCAGGAGTCATGAGGCAAATAGCAAAATGTACAATATTTTGTTTTAATGTATTGTATAAATTGACTTGGGGCTAGCCATTGTAAGTTCAGAGTCACTTGCCCCAACAGTGCGTGTGTGCTGGAGGCGAGCGACAGCTCGGGAGAGAGGGGTGAGTGTGTTGGAGGTACCTGTACCAGACAGGGGGAGACAGGACAGGACAGGGCAAGACGGTCAACAGATCGCTAGGTGGAATCCAAGCAGCAGTGCAGCAGGTTTGTGTCACACCCACTTGGAAGAAGCTTTCATTTCTGGAGGCAGATTTCTTGTAGAAAATGCCAGTGAATGGTCTTTGAACAGCAGGAGGGGGCTTCAGAGGATGCTTGTTGGGCCAAAAGCCCTTTTACTTCACACCTTAGTGGTAATTTAGTTTGTATCTGATCTGTCCTTTCAAGCCTGGGAGCTCAGTTCCAGGTTGGAATGGTGTCTTCAGGTCACTGCTGTTTGCTAGAGCACCCTCTGTATAGCTTGGAAAAAGGATCCCTTGGACGCGGTTATCTCTCCTGTTAATTTTGGTCAAAATTAGGTTGTAGGTTTGGAGTTCTGATCTGGAGCGAAGGCCATGCTGTGGAGAGTAGCATCCTGCATATGTACCTTCTGAAAAATCCAAGTTTATCTAACTCCAAATCTATCCTTTTGTAAAAAACATGTTGAAAGATGATGTAATCTACTTTGTGCATGACACAAGTCATTTTTCCAACAATTGTTTACAGACAGATGATTTAACTTATAATTCACTGTATCACAATTCCAGTGGGTCAGAAGTTTACATACACTAAGTTGACTGTGCCTTTAAACAGCTTGGAAAATTAAAAATTACAGAAAATGATGTCATGGCTTTAGAAGCTTCTGATAGACTAATTGACATCATTTGAGTCAATTGGAGGTGTACCTGTGGATGTATTTCAAGGCCTACCTTCAAACTCAGTGCCTCTTTGCTTGACATCATGGGAAAATCAAAAGAAATCAGCCAAGACCTCAACAAGAACAAAAAATTGTAGACCTTCAGAAGTCTGGTTCATCCTTGGGAGCAAATGCCTGAAGGTACCACATTCTGTACAAACAATAGTACACAAGTATAAACACCATGGGACCACGCAGCCGCCATACCGCTCAGGAAGGAGGAGCATTCTGTCTCCTAGAGATGAATGTACATTGGTGCGAAAAGTGCAAATCAATCCCAGAACAACAGCAAAGGACCTTGTGAAGATGCTGGAGGAAACAGGTACAAAAGTATCTTTATCCACAGTAAAAGAAGTCCTATATCGACATAACCTGACAGGCTGCGCAGAAAGAACAAAGCCACTGCTCCAAAACTGCCATAAAAAAAGCCAGGCTACGGTTTGCAACTGCACATGGGGACAAATATCTACTTTTAGGAGAAATGTCCTCTGGTCTGATGACACAAAATAGAACTGTTTGGCCTTAATGACCATCGTTATGTTAGGAGGAAAAAAGGGGAGGCTTGCAAGCCGAAGAACACCATCCCAACTGTGAAGCACGGGGGTGGCAGCATCATGTGTTGGGGGTGCTTTGCTGCAGGAGGGAGTGGTGCACTTCAGAAAATAGATGGCATCATGAAGAAAGAAAATGATGCGGATATATTGAAGCAACATCTCAAGACATCAGTCAGGAAGTTAAAGCTTGGTCAAAAATTGGTCTTCCAAATGGACAATGACACCAAGCATACTTCCAAAGTTGTGGCAAAATGGCTTAAGGACAACTAACTCAAGATATTGGAGGCCATCACAAAACCCTGACCTCAATCGTATAGAAAATATCTGGGCAGAACTGAAAAGGTTTGTGCGAGCAAGGAGGCCGACAAACCTGATTCAGTTACACCAGCTCTGTCAGGAGGATTGGGCCAAAATCCACCCAACTTATTGTCAGAAGCTTGTGGAAGGCTACCTGAAACATTTGGTACAAGTTAACTTCTTGAAACTCCCCATCCCGGATCCGGGTTTGTGACTAAAGCCTCAGGCTCATTAGCATAACGCAACGTTAACGATTTCTGAAAATCGCAAATAAAATGAAAATAATGTGTCTGCTCTCAAGCTTAGCCTTTTCTTAACAACACTGTCATCTCAGATTTTCAAAATATGCTTTTGAACCATAGAAATTGACTAATTTGTGTAAGAGTATGCAAAGCTAGCATAGCATTTTGAGTAGCATTTAGCACGCAACATTTTCACAACCAGATAACCAAATAAATAAAATCATTTACCTTTGAAGAGCTTCTGATGTTTTCAATGAGGAGACTCTCAGTTACATACCAAATGCGCAGTTTTTCCTGAAAGCGTCTGTGTGTAGGAGAAATCGTTCCGTTTTCTACATTGCGTCTGAAAACGGCCTACAACGTCAAACTTTTTCCGGATTAACTACAAATATCGACTTGTTTGGAATCAATCCTCAAGGTGTTTTTTCACATATCTCGTCATTGATATGCAGTTCATGGAAGCTTGCTTTCCTCTCTGTATCCCATGGAAAAATACTGGCAGGTGACTTTTGCGCACCAATTTCGGCGCAGGACACCGGGCGGACACCTGGTAAATGTGGTCTCTTATGGTCAATCTTCCAATGATCTGCCTACAAATACGTCACAATGCTGCAGACACCTTGGGAAACGACAGAAAGGGCAGGCTCATTCCTCTCGCATTCACAGCCATATAAGGAGACAATGGAAAACAGAGCCTCAAAAATCCTGCTCATTTCCTGGATGCCGTCTCATCTTGGTTTTGCCTGAAGCTCACGTTCTAGGGCACACACAGAAAATATCTTGGTAGTTCTGGACACGTCAGAGTGTTTTCTTTCGAATGCTATCAATTATATGCATAGTCGAGCATCTTTTTGTGACAAAATATCTTGTTTAAAACGGGAACGTTTTTCATCCAAAAATGAAATAGCGCCCCCAGAGCATCAACAGGTTAAACAATTTAAAGACTGCTGCCACATACTAATTGAGTGTATGTAAACTTCTGACTGAACGGGAATGTGATGAAAGAAATAAAAGCTGAAATAAATCCTTCTCTACTATTATTCTGACATTTCACATTCTTAAAATAAAGTGGGGATCCAAACTGACCTAAGACAGGGAACTATGACAGAGAAAATGAGAAAACAAAATCCAGAAAATCACATTGTAGGATTTTTTAATGAATTTATTTGCAAATAACGGTGGAAAATGAGTATTTTGTCAATAACAAAAGTTTATCTCAATACTTTGTTATATACCCTTGTTGGGTAATGACAGAGGTCAAACGTTTTCTGTAAGTCTTCACAAGGTTTTCACACACTGTTGCTGGTATTTTGGCCCATTCCTCCATGCAGATCACCTCTACAGCAGTGATGTTTTGGGGCTGTTGCTGGGCAACACTGACATTCAACTCCCTCCAAAGATTTTCTATGGGGTTGAGATCTGGAGACTGGCTTGGCCACTCCAGGACCTTGAAATGCTTCTTACGAAGCTACTCCTTCGTTGCCCGGGCGGTGTGTTTGGGATCATTGTTATGCGGAAAGACCCAGCCACGTTTCATCTTCAATGCCCTTGCTGATGGAAGGAGGTTTTCACTCAAAATCTCACGATACATGGCCCCATTCATTCTTTCCTTTACACGGATCAGTCGTCCTGGTCCCTTTGCAGAAAAGCAGCCCCAAAGCATGATGTTTCCACCCCCATGCTTCACAGTAGGTATGGTGTTCTTTGGATGCAACTCAGCATTCTTTGTCCTCCAAACAGGACGAGTTGAGTTTTTACCAAAAAGTTCTATTTTGGTTTCATCTGACCATATGACATTCTCCCAATCTTCTTCTGGATCATCCAAATGCTCTCTAGCAAACTTCATACGGGCCTGGACATGTACTGGCTTAAGCAGGGGGACACGTCCGGCACTCTAGGATTTGAGTCCCTGGTCTTGTATGTCTTCCACTTCCTAATAATTGCTCCCACAGTTGATTTCTTCAAACCAAGCTGCTTACCTATTGAAGATTCAGTCTTCCCAGCCTGGTGCAGGTCTACAATTTTGTTTCTGGTGTCCTTTGATAGCTCTTTGGTCTTGGCCGTAGTGGAGTTTGGAGTGTGACTGTTTGAGGTTGTGGACAGGTGTCTTTTTATACTGATAACAAGTTCAAACAGGTGCCATTAATACAGGTAACGAGTTGAGGACAGAGGAGCCTCTTAAAGAAGAAGTTACAGGTCTGTGAGAGCCAGAAATCTTGCTTGTTTGTAGGTGACCAAATACTTGTTTTCCACCATAATTTGCAAATAAATTCATTAAAAATCCTACAATGTGATTTTCTGGATTTTATTTCTCATTTTGTCTGTCATAGTTAAAGTGTACCTATGATGAAAATTACAGGCCTCTCATCTTTTTAAGTAGGAGAACTTGCACAATTGGTGGCTGACTAAATACTTTTTTGCCCCACTGTATGTACAGTATATATATATATATATATATAATCACACACACTGTTGAGTTCCAAACTGCCTCTGAAGCAACATCAGCACAAGAACTGTTCGTCGGGAGCTTCATGAAATGGATTTCCATGGCCGAGCAGCCACACACAAGCCTAAGATCACCATGCACAATGCCAGGAGTTGGCTGGAGTGGTGTAAAGCTTACCGCCATTGGACTCTGGAGCAGTGGAAATGTGTTTTCTGGAGTGATTTTTATTTTTTTACCTTTTATTTAACTAGGCAAGTCAGTTAAGGACAAATTATTATTTTAAATGACGGCCTAGGAACAGTGGGTTAACTGCCTGTTCAGGGGCAGAACGACAGATTTGTACCTTGTCAGCTCGGGAGTTTGAATTGTGACCTTCCGGTTACTAGTCCAACGCTCTAACCACTAGGCTACCCTGCCCTACCCTGATGGTGAATAACGCTTCACCATCAGGCAGTCCGACAGACAATTCTGGGTTCGGCGGATGACAGGAGAACGCCCCAATGCATATTGCAACCTGTAATAATGAAATAATGGTCTGTGGCTGTTTTTCATGGTTCGGGCTCGGCCTCTTAGTTCCAGTGACGGGAAATCTTAACACTACAGCATACAAAGACATTCTAGACAATTCTGTGCCTCCAACTTTGTGGAAACAGTTTCAAGGCCCTTTCCTGTTTCAGCATGACAATGCCCCGTGCACAAACAGAAATGGTTTGTCGAGATCGTTGTGGAAGAACTTGACTGGCCTACATAGAGCCCTGACATAATTCATCGAACACCTTTGGGATGAATTGAAACTCTGATTGCAAACCAGGACTTATTGCCCAACATCACTGCCCAACCTCACTAATGCTCTTGTGGCTGAATGGAAGCAAGTCCCCGCAGCAATGTTCCAACATCCAACACCCAGAAGAGTGGAGGCTGTTACACCAGCAAAAGGGGGACCAAATACATATTAATGCCCATGATTTTGGAAAGAGATGTTCAACGAGCAGGTGTCTACATACTTTTTTTCATGTAGTGTGTATATACATTGCCATCGGAAAGTACTCAGACCCCTTTCCACATTTTGTTATGTTACAGCCTTATTCTAAAATGGCTTAAATCGTTTTTTTCCCTCCTCATGAATCTACACACAATAGCCACTCCTGCGTTGTCTTGGCTGTGTGCTTATGGTCGTTGTCCTGTTGGAAGGTGAACCGTCGTCCCCAGTCTGAGGTCCTGAGCACTCTGAAGCAAGTGTTGATCAAGGAGCTCTCTATACTTTGCTCAGTTCTTCTTTCCCTCGATCCTGACTAGTGTCCCAGACCCTGCCGCTGAAAAACATCTCCACAGCATTATGCTGCCACCACCATGCATCACCGTAAGGATGGTGCCAGGGCTGTCTTGTGCCTTTTACTGAGGAATGGCTTCCGCCTGGCCACTCTAGGCCTGATTGGTGGAGTGCTGCAGAGATGGTTGTCCTTCTGGAAGGTTCTTCCATCTCCACAGAGGAACTCTAGAGAGCTGTCAGTGACCATCGGGTATTTGGTCACCTCCCTGACCAAGGGCCTTCTCCCCTGATTGCTCAGTTTGGCCATGCGTGTCTTGGTGGTTCCAAATTTCTTCCATTGAAGAATGACAGAGGGCACTGTGTTCTTGGACCTTCATGCTGCAGAGTTTTTTGGTACCCTTTCCAAGTCTCACAGTAAAGGGTCTGAATACTTATGTAAATAAGTTATTTCTGTTTTTATTTATAATAAATGTGCAAAATTTTCTGAACCTATTTTCGCTTTGTCATTATGGGGTAGTGTGAAGATTGATGAGGAACATTTTTATTTAATCAATTTTAAAATAAGGCTGTAATGTAACAAAATATGGAAAACTTCAAAGGTTCTGAATACTACCTGAAGGCACTGTATATTCTACAGACCCTAGTAAGTAATCTCAACCCCTTTTACACAGGCACAAATAATTGTTTTTCCTGTACACTGCTATATTTGTACCACAGTCTCTTTATAACTCATCTTCTGCACACCTATCTCTCCAGTGTTAAATTGCTATATTGTAATTATTTCACCACTTTGGGCTATTTATTGTCTTGCCTCCCTTATCCTACCCCATTTGCACACACTGTATATAGACTTTTTCTATTGTATTATTGACTGCATGTTTGTTTATTCCATGTGTAACTCTGGGTTGTTGTTTGTGTCACACTGCTTTGCTTTATCTTGGCCAGGTCGCAGTTGTAAATGAGAACTTGTTCTCAACTAGACTACCAGGTTAAATAAAGGTGAAATTAAAATAATGCCATATGTACACCAGATGCACCCTCTGCCATATGTTGTTTTTGCCTGATGTCTAGTCTGCATTTTCAGTACTTGATGCACATGTGCTTTGCAAGGCTGCAAAAAGATTTGCAGCATGGATAAGGTTATTTTCGCTGTAGTCAGTTGAATGTGAAATACTTAACTGGAAAGTTTTTTAGCTAAACTATCTAGAAAAGTGGTTAGCTTTTTTGTTAGATAGCAAGCTAACTGGCTTGACTGTTTATGAACTTCCGTTTGTACCACCACAGTCAAGCAATGCATTGCACGTGTTACACAGAACGCACCGCAACCTTGCGATGCGGACTTCTTCATTGACAATTCAGTGGATATGAGGCTTGAAGATGAAGCCAATATGTAATTCATATACAGTGATTTGCATTGGGGGCATTTATTTGACATTGGAACATGTTTTAAAACCAACATTTAATGCAAATGTAAATTAGATATGAACATATCGTTAATGTTTAGACAAATATTTTTCATACTTTATTCATAAATGCAGGTTTAAAATACTATAGGTTAATGACACTTTTCTATTACGTGGAGGACTTTAATTTGAACACTTTATAAATTCCGTGACCCGGAAGTACTTCAGTGTTGCTGACGAGGTGCTGATGGGTCGATGTCAACTGGATGAAAATACAAGATCTATCGCTTCAATACACTGGTAAGGTTGTATGAAGCCCTTCAGTCTGCACATTAACTAAATTGGAACTAGTAGCTAGTTTTGGCGTGTGTATTATTTTCAGGCATGACGTGCGATTTGCCAAGTTATAGCAGGACTGAACTAGCGAGCTAACTAACACGAATCATATCAGATAATAAATTACCTAGCTAGCCAACTTGGTTAATAGCTTTTATTGCAGTGATTATTGGCTGTTTTTAATTTGATAGAGTAGGGTTAATAGTTAGCGTTAGCTGTGACGAGGCAGTATTTCTAACCTATAACGGTATTATACACACATACTATGTTACATCAGAGTTTCTAAATCCAGAGGCGCAAATTGCGAGACTTCCGGGAACGTTCGCGAAACAGACCAGGCCTTGGTTTGAGAAAGCAAATGAGAGAAGTGAAAATAATTCTTTCTTAATTTTTTCCGAAAACTAAAGACACAACCAAGATTCGAGCCAATGTCTTAAGTAGTTTAACATGTTATTACTCCAACCTTGTAAAAGTGACAAACTGGCACGTTTTCGTCAATAACAACTTTAGATCAAAGGAGTGCCTTTGATTTGACTGCGTGCGCATGCGCTGTTAGGCGTGAGACGACCGATGACGTATTTGTGCGCATGCGCTTAGCTATTCAACGTCGCCATGACATCGCCTACTACAAGTGTGATTGGGAATTCCTAATGGAGAATCAGTTTCTGCCTGTCTTTGGTTACATGCCTGAACCAGAATCAGTTTACAGGGGATGTTGAATATGGCGATTCTCCATTAAATCCGTGGCCTTTGTTTAATGTCAAATCAGGTATAATAAGTTTTATATTGGATATTCGTTTTTTCTATCATCGGTAGCTATTGAATCAAGCATGCCATGACTATGACAATCGAGGGAGGCTATATGGTATCGCCTGGTGCCCAAATTGATGACGTTACGTCGTGCAGAGAGTCCATCCTGATGAGCCTTTCCCAGCCAACAACAAATATAGAATTTTCCCTTAAAGTGGAAACTGACAACGTTTTAATTACTTTGCATCGAGGAACACAAGCATTTCGCAACACCCGCAATAACCTCTGCTAAATATGCCTGACCAATATTTTATTTGATACGCAACACACTTAAATCAGTGAAATATAAATTTCCCAGTTTATGCTGCAAAACCAACTTTATAAGAGGTTTTAAAAATAGGTTATGTTTGAATACACATTGCATGATGTACATTAAAAGGCATTGTCAGAATAGATGGATGCTGTTCAATGCATGATTAATATAATTTGCCAATAGTCCAAAAAATATAGCTATCAGGTTGTAAATCACAGCTGGCCTGGTACATTTATTTGCAGCCTCCATTCAGGATGCACTGTTTGTTTCAAGGACTCAATATTTTTGACAAAAATGGACGAATGTAACTCAGGTTGGGAATGTCAAGATCATCAAACTAGCAAGGGCAAGGATCACAAGTCAGTTATAATGTGTCTAGGCTAGCGTATCTATTAGGCTTGGGCGGTATACCTTATACCGGGGTATTTGGAAATAGCCACAGGGTGGTTTTTCAACACTGTTTATTACTTTAGTTTTTAAAGAAATCTTAATATTTGTAGCTTATTTTTAAATAAATACCTGCAGCCAACTTGTGCAATGTGTAAGGAGATAAAGCATGTTCTTCATTTCACCTTTCACATTATGGAGCTTTATACTTCCCCAGAACAGTTGAGGTTTTGAGTGCTTGTTTGTAAATTCCACTACTGGAGTCCAGCTGTGTATTGACAGGGGTTGCGTTTTATATTGAAAGTTTAGGATTTTTTTGCTTCAATATTGTGATCAGGGACTTACAACCATAGTTTAACTTCACAGAAACTACATCAGTGCAACACATTCTGCTGAAAATAGCTTAATTTTCATGAACAGAAATGGAACACTGTTTGGCTGGCAAGCCTCACAAGAAAATTAGTTGCTTGGCCATTGTATTTCTAATGTTTCTCATAGAAAAAATGTAGCCAGCAACATTTCCTAATGTTTTGCTTAAAGTTAATCTTGAGTTTTTTACCGGAGACATGTAGGCTGGCTACACCAACAAAAGTGCTGGAGACAAAAGCTACACGTCAGTCAGAGCGCTGTCTGCTGTTGGAATGGCTGTTTTGTGAATTCTCATCTGAGTGGAGAAGTGCAACTGAAGCACAATTAGTCTCATCACAGCAGAAATTACAATTTTAGATCTGCATTTACACAGCATGATATTTCTGACATGCATTATTTTTCCCCTGTGTGAAAAATGAATCATTTTGTGTTAATGTGAGTTCTTGGGTATGACGATACAAGCTTGGCACACCTGTATTTGGGGAGTTTCTCCCATTCTTCTCTGCAGATCCTTTCAAGCTCTGTCAGGTTGGATGAGAAGCGTTGCTGCACAGCTATTTTCAGGTCTCTCCAGAGATGTTCGATCAAGTTCAAGTCCGGGCTCTGGCTTGGCCACTCAAGGACATTCGGAGACTTGTCCCAAAGCCACTCCTGCGTTGTCTTGGCTTTGTGCTTAGGGTCGTTGTCCTATTGTACCTGATATGACACTCACCTCAATTTGAGGTCCTGTGTGCTCTGGAGCAGGTTTTCATCAAGGATCTCTCTGTACTTTGCTCCATTCATCTTTGCCTTGATCCTGACTAGTCTCCTAGTCCCTGCCCTGGAAAAACATCCCCACAGCATGATGTAGGGATGGTGCCAGGTTCCTCCAGACTTGGCATTCAGGCCAAAGTGTTCAATGTTGGTTTCATCAGACCTGAGAATATTGTTTCTCATGGTCTGAGTCTTTAAGTGCCTTTTGGCAAACTCCAAGCAGACTGTATTGTGACTACCACCTGGCCACTCTACCATAAAGGCTTAATTGGTGGAGTGCTGCAGAGATGGGAGAACCTTCCAGAAAGACAACTATCTCCACAGAGGAACTTTGGAGTTCTGTCAGAGTGACCATCGGGTTTTTGGTCACCTGAGTTACATTTTGAGTCTCATAACAAAGGGTCTGAGTACTTCTGTGATTTTATTTTTTATTTTTCATAAATTTGCAAACAATTTTGGCTGTAACGGAATAAAAGGTGGAAAAAGTCAAGGGATCTGAATACTTTCCGAATACACTGTGTGTATATACAGTGCCTTGCGAAAGTATTCGGCCCCCTTGAACTTTGCGAACTTTTGCCACATTTCAGGCTTCAAACATAAAGATATAAAACTGTATTTTTTTGTGAAGAATCAACAACAAGTGGGACACAATCATGAAGTGGAACGACATTTATTGGCTATTTCAAACTTTTTTTAACAAATCAAAAACTGAAAAATGGGGCGTGCAAAATTATTCAGCCCCTTTACTTTCAGTGCAGCAAACTCTCTCCAGAAGTTCAGTGAGGATCTCTGAATGATCCAATGTTGACCTAAATGACTAATGATGATAAATACAATCCACCTGTGTGTAATCAAGTCTCTGTATAAATGCACCTGCACTGTGATAGTCTCAGAGGTCCGTTTAAAAGCGCAAAGAGCATCATGAAGAACAAGGAACACACCAGGCAGGTCCGAGATACTGTTGTGAAGAAGTTTAAAGCCGGATTTGGATACAAAACGATTTCCCAAGCTTTAAACATCCCAAGGAGCACTGTGCAAGCGATAATATTGAAATGGAAGGAGTATCAGACCACTGCAAATCTACCAAGACCTGGCCGTCCCTCTAAACTTTCAGCTCATACAAGGAGAAGACTGATCAGAGATGCAGCCAAGAGGCCCATGATCACTCTGGATGAACTGCAGAGATCTACAGCTGAGGTGGGAGACTCTGTCCATAGGACAACAATCAGTTGTATATTGCACAAATCTGGCCTTTATGGAAGAGTGGCAAGAAGAAAGCCATTTCTTAAAGATATCCATAAAAAGTGTCGTTTAAAGTTTGCCACAAGC
This sequence comes from Oncorhynchus masou masou, assembly GCF_036934945.1. NCBI lineage: Eukaryota > Metazoa > Chordata > Actinopteri > Salmoniformes > Salmonidae > Oncorhynchus > Oncorhynchus masou. The sequence goes on from NC_088234.1 coordinate 38,215,352, forward strand.
CACCTGGGAGACACACCAAACATGGGAAGAAGGTGCTCTGGTCAGATGAAACCAAATTTGAACTTTTTGGCAACAATGCAAAACGTTATGTTTGGCGTAAAAGCAACACAGCTCATCACCCTGAACACACCATCCCCACTGTCAAACATGTTGGTGGCAGCATCATGGTTTGGGCCTGCTTTTCTTCAGCAGGGACAGGGAAGATGGTTAAAATTGATGGGAAGATGGATGGAGCCAAATACAGGACCATTCTGGAAGAAAACCTGATGGAGTCTGCAAAAGACCTGAGACTGGGACGGAGATTTGTCTTCCAACAAGACAATGATCCAAAACATAAAGCAAAATCTACAATGGAATAGTTAAAAAATAAACATATCCAGGGGTTAGAATGGCCAAGTCAAAGTCCAGACCTGAATCCAATCGAGAATCTGTGGAAAGAACTGAAAACTGCTGTTCACAAATGCTCTCCATCCAACCTCACTGAGCTCGAGCTGTTTTGCAAGGAGGAATGGGGAAAAAATTCAGTCTCTCGATGTGCAAGACTGATAGAGACATACCCCAAGCGACTTACAGCTGTAATCGCAGCAAAAGGTGGCGCTACAAAGTATTAACTTAAGGGGGCTGAATAATTTTGCACGCCCAATTTTCCATTTTTGATTTGTTAAGAAAGTTTGAAATATCCAATAAATGTCGTTCCACTTCATGATTGTGTCCCACTTGTTGTTGATTCTTCACAAAAAAATACAGTTTTATATCTTTGTTTGAAGCCTGAAATGTGGCAAAAGGTCGCAAAGTTTAAGGGGGCGGTATACTTTCGCAAGGCACTGTACCAAGGGTTGCCAACCATTCTCCAGGAGAGCCTTAAAGGGGCAGTGTTGTATTTTGAGACAGGCTTGAATATGTGAAGCTGCCAATAGGCAGAGGGTAAGCATAGAAAAATTATGGTAAAAAAAAATATAGTAATGTATTTGATTTTGTATTGGTTCCTTGCATCATACACAAGTAAAAACATTTCTTTTGTTTTTTTGGACAAGACTCATGTTTTTAATGTAAAAGTGACAAAAAAAAGTTAATGTTAAGCCCTGACATTTTTATTGCAACGGTGCAAGAATATTCCAGGTTAGTTTTCTGAGAGTTGGGAGAATCGCCCATCAACATCATACCAAACAAACACAGAACATGGTTGCCATGTTCTCAGAATATAATTATCATTTTTGTAGACACATTTCATGGGAATGTTGCAAGAACATTCATGTGTCCAATGTTGTTTACAGGGCTTGACATGAACTTTTTTTGCCATTTGTCTTTCGGACCCCCCCCCAGAAAAAGCTCTGTAACACCATCAACCAAATGGGTGACTGAAAATGATATGTTATCGCCCTGTAGGGGCTGGCATGCTACGGGAAGGACGAGAGGAGCCAAATATTTTTCGATCAGCCTATTCCACTGGCGGAGCTGTGGCCTGAAAGACGAGTTGTAGTCTAGGCCTGTCTGTGTGCCGACGCGTACAGATGGAGTGACTGACACAGTCAGCCATCCTCGCTGGCTGTGCGTCTTGAAATCGGCTAAACTTTGGACATTGAGATATTAAATAAATGATAGAGAAGAAGAAGCCTTGAATAGGAAGAGTGGAAGAGAGTGGGTTTTGTGTAAAATCATGGGCTCTCAGAACTGGATAATTATTGCATTTTTTCCCCCTCATCCTCCTCTCTTATTAGGCTCATAAACTCAGCAAAAAAAAACATCCTCTCACTGTCAACTGCATTTATTTTCAGCAAACGTAACATGTAAATATTTGTATGAACATCAGTTTGTCTCAGTTGCTGAAACTTAACAAGTTTCACAGACATGTGACTAAGAGAAATGGAATAATTTGTCCCTGAACAAAGGGGGGCTCAAAATCAAAAGTAAGTCAGTATCTGGTGTGGCCACCAGCTGCATTAAGTACTGCAGTGCATCTCCTCATGGACTGCACCAGATTTGCCAGTTCTTGCTGTGAGATGTTACCCCACTCTTCCACCAAGGCACCTGCAAGTTCCCGGACATTTCTGGGGGGGGGATGGCCCTAGCCCTCACCCTCAGATCCAACAGTCCCAGACGTGCTCAATGGGTTTGTGATCCGGGCTCTTTGCTGGCCATGGCAGAACACTGACATTCCTGTCTTGCAGGAAATCAAACACAGAACGAGCAGTATGGCTGGTGGCATTGTCATGCTGGAGGGTCATGTCAGGATGAGCCTGCAGGAAGGGTACCACATGAGGATGTCTTCCCTGTAAAGCACAGCGTTGAGATTGCCTGCAATGACAACAAGCTCACTCAACCGCGACTCGTCAGTGAAGAGCACTTTTTGCCAGTCCTGTCTGGTCCAGCGACGGTGGGTTTGTGCCCATAGGTGATGTGGTTGCCGGTGATGTTTGGTGAGGACCTGCCTTACAACAGGCCTACACGCCCTCAGTCCAGCCTCCGTCCACAATAGGCTGAGCGTCTGAGCACTGATGGAGGGATTGTGTATTCCTGGTGTAACTTGGGCAGTTGTTGCCATCCTGTACCTGTCCCCCTGGTGTGATGTTTAGATGTACCGATCCTGTGCAGGGGATACACGTGGTCTGCCACTGCAAGGACGATCAGCTGTCCGTCTTGTCTCTCTGTCGTGCTGTCTTAGGCTTCTCACAGTATGGACATGGCAATTTATTGCCCTGGCCACATCTGCAGTCCTCATGCCTCCTTACAGCGTGCCCAAGGCACGTTCATGCAGATGAGCAGGGACCCTGGGCATCTTTCTTTAGGTGTTTTTCAGAGTCTGTAGCAAGGCCTCTTTAGTGTCCTAAGTTTTCATAACTGTGACCTCGATTGCCTACCGTCTGTAAGCTGTTAGTGTCTTAACGACCGTTTCACAGGTGCATGCATGTTGCACATTGGTAGAATAATGTGTAGTTGGCCTACGCCTATTTTTACATTTCTTTCAAAAATATCTGCTAAATATAAAATTTGGCTATTGCCACATATCATCCAACGTTTGAGAGATTCTTTTCTCCGTTTTCTGATTAGATATTTTCCGCTGCGTTGGTGAGACTCATACTTAGCTCCTTCTACATTGTTCTCTTGCTTTGTGTCAATATAACATGTTTATTGAAATAGGCTATAGGAATATAGGCAATTTACTCAATGCACTGCCTTGCTGTGAGTTGCCTGATCCAATTCTGATCAGAGTAATTTGGACAACTGAAATCTATATTCTGGTTGTCTGACCTTTTTTAAATGTATATATTTAAAATGTTTATTTTTATTTTTTTACTTGCACTGAACAAGCAGACAAGTGTTATTGTCGAGCCCTGGTTTAGAACGTTGGGCTGTCCCCAACCCCCTCAAAAATGTTGGTTCGACATAGTCATCTGTTTTTTCGATTGGTCGAAGTTTTTAAATGGGTATTTTTCCCTAATATAGACACACCCTTTGTGTTTTAATAAAATCAACTGTATGTCGGCAACTGAGCTTGTCTGATGTTTAAGCACACTGATGAATTTATCAAGACACAAATGACTTGAGGGAGCCAGAGCTAAAGATAACCTGGTTACGCTCCTAATAGGCTACACAAGGGGTTGCCAACCTTTTCCATTTGGAGTGCCAGTTATGATTTTTATATGGACTTTTTTGTGGAATAGTTTCATTTATACTAGTCTTCGTATCTCAATTATCATGTGATTAATCAAAATTCTATAAGTAAATTCTGTTGCCATTGCCAACTAAGTAAAAAATACCCTACATAGAAACTATCCCGATTTAAAAAATAAATATCCTATAAATCACTGACTATTCATGGCTTGTCTGGAAGGAACTTGAAACATTGTAACAACTATTAACTTGGGTCTTGCCTGAAGCTCAAGCTTGCGAACTTGCAACATTGTATAAAATATTCTGGGCCCTCAATTTCCACTCCAGTGAGCTCCAAACAGACAAAACATTTAATGGCTACAGATGTGAGTGCTTCGGGGTGATAGACATTTAAACAGGTTACCTTGGTGTTCTGGGGCACATGGACTATGGTAGTCTGCTTGAAACATGTAGGTATTACATGCTGGGTTATCGAGTGAAGACACTTGCCAGCTTGTCAGCACATGCTCTGTGTACGTGTCCTGATTTAAAAGGTCTTACTCACATCGGTTGTGGTGCGTGGTGACACAGTTTTTGGGAACAGCTGGTGCTCTCATGCATGGGTCAGTGTTGCTAGCCTCCGCAGTTGCTAGCCTCCGCACGAGCATAGAAGGTATTTAGCTCGTCTGGTTGGCTCGTGTGACTGAACAGCTCCCAGCTTGGCTTCTGTTTGTTATCCGTGATAGTTTGCAGGCCCTGAATATATAGTAGGATTGGATCTTGGTCCTGTATTGATGCTTTGCCTGATTGATGGATCATTGGAGGGTGTAGCAGGATTTCTTGTCACTGTGTGAAAACATAAATCAAATTGTTACTTCAATAGTAAACGGTACAATGCAGTCATATTCCTATTCACCCCACCGTATCCTGTGGATATGCCAAATAAACTTTGATTTTGATTTGATAATGCAATATTGATGGAATATGAGTACATTATAGTTAGAACGTATGCACCGGGCCTCACGAGTCTGGGTTCGAGTCCAGGCTCCATCGCAGCCGGCCTTGACCAGAGAGATCTGTGGTGCCGCGCACAATTGGCCCAGCGTCGTCCGGCTTAGGGGAGGTTTGGCTGGCAGGCATGTCCTTGTCCCATCGCGCACTAGGGACTCCTGTGGCGGGCTGGGCGCAGTGCCCGCTGACATGTCACCAAGTGTACGGTGTTTCCTCCGACACATTGGTGCGGCTGGCTTCCGGATTAAGTGGGCATTGTGTCAAGAAGCAGTGCAGCTTGGTTGGGTTGTGTTTCGGAGGACGCACGGCTCTCGACCTTCGCCTCTCCCGAGTCTGTATGGGAGTTGCAACGATGAGACAAGACTGTAACTACCAATTGGATACCATGAAATTGGGGAGAAAAATTAATAAACTTATGCACCGTTTATGAATTCAACCATCAATTTTCTGACTACGTGGGGAAACATTACCACCAAATAAGTGCAACAAATGTCCTTTACGTACAGTTGAAGTCAGAAGTTCACGTACACTTAGGTTGGCGTCATTGAAACTCGTTTTTCAACCACTCCACAAATTTCTTGTTAACAAACTATAGTTCTGGCAAGTCAGTTGTGTTATGCGCAAAGTAGATGTCCTAAGTAATTTTTCCAACAATTGTTTACAGATTATTTCACTTATAATTCACTGTATCACAATTCCAGTGAGCCAGAAGTTTACATACACTAAGTTGATGGTGCCTTTAAACAGCTTGGAAAATTACAGAAAGTAATGTCATGGCTTTAGAAGCTTCTGATAGGCTAATTGACATAATTTGAGTCAATTGGAGGTGTACCTGTGGATGTATTTCAAGGCCGACCTTCAAACTCAGTGCCTCTTTGCTTGACATCATGGGAAAATCAAAAGTCAAGACAGAAAGTCAGCCAAGACTTCAGAATTTTTTTTAGACCTCCCAAAGTCTGGTTCATCCTTGGGAGCAATTTCCAAACGCCTGAAGGTACCACGTTCATCTGTACAAACAATAGTACGCAAGTATGAACACCATGGGACCACGCAGCCTTCATACCACTCAGGAAGGAGATGCGTTCTGTCTCCTAGAGATGAATATACTTTGGTGCAAAGACAGAACTCAATCCCAGAACAGCAGCGAAGGACATTGTGAAGATGCTGGAGGAAACCGGTACAAAAGTGTCTATATCCACAGTAAAATGAGTCCTATATCGACATAACCTGACAGGCTGCTCAGAAAGAATGAAGCCACTGCTCCAAAACTGCCATAAAAAAAGCCAGACTGGAAATAAGGGACCTAGCCAGAACCATGAAAAGCATTATTCCTCCTCAGTCAAACTTTACAATTGTTACTGCATTGGGGCAGGTTGCGTTCTCCTGGCATCTGCCAAACCCAAATTTGTCCGTCGGACTGCCAGATGATGACGTGTGACTCATTACTCCAGAGAACGCGTTTCCACTGCTCCAGAGTTCAATAGCGGCAAGCTTTACACCACTCCAGCCGATGCTTGGTATTGCGCATGTTGATCTTAGGTTTGTGTGCGGGCTGCTCGACCATGGAAAATTTTCATGAAGCTTCCGACGAACAGTTCTTGTGCTGACGTTGCTTCCAGAAGCAGTTTGGAGCTCTTTAGTGAGTGTTGCAACCGAGAACGGACTATTTTTACTCGCTACGCCCTTCAGCACTCACTGGTCCTCTTCTGTGATCTTGTGTGGCCTACACTTCGCGACTGAGGCTTTGTTGTTCCTAGACGTTTCCACTTCACAATAACGGCATTTACAGTTGACCGGGGTATCTCGTAGAGGACAGAAATTTGACACACTGACTTGTTGGAAAGGTGGCATCCTATGATGATGGCACGTTGAAAGTCACTGAGTTCTTCAGGAAGGCCATTCTACCGCCAATGTTTGTCTACAGAGATTGCATGGTTGTGTGCTCAATTTTATAAACCTGTCAGCAACTAGTGTTGCTGAAATAGCCAAATACACTAATTTGAAGGGGTGTATGGAGAAGAATCTACACTTGTTTTTTTTGTAAAATAAAAAATATGATTTCAGATTTCAATATTTATAGCTCTTAAACAAAGCGTGCAATGACTATGAAAATGATATATTCTGAATTGGGAGGATGGAGAAAAATACATGCCTTTTTGGTGTGTGAATTTGTTATAAACAACATTTGGGGGGGATTTCATTCTCCAATAGCTCCCAAGTTTTACATGACTATGAAAATGATATATTCTGAATCGGGAGGATGGAGAAAAGTCCATGCCTTTAAAAAAAATCTACCTTCAATAGCTCTTAAACTATGTATTCTGTATTCTATGTACTATGTATTCTGAATTAGGATAGAGAAGAATCTATACTTTTTTTCTGGGGGGGTAAAAACAAAAGGCATCCATTCTCAAAAGGTCAAAATAAAAAGTTACATGCAACTGAAAAAATGCCTTTTCTGGAAAAAGTATTGTTTTTGACCTAGTACGCATGCACAAAATCCACCTCCAGTAAAATCACTCATTACTGCCACACACAGGTCGGCTGGTCGAGCAGCAGGAAAGGTCATTGATTATCACCTACAGCAGTGTGTGAATGTCATATCGATCTATTGTTTCACCCGTGCTACACGGAATGCAATATTTCATGCAAGTAGATTAAGTAGACCATATAGGGTACCTTTTTACAGTTGTATGTTTCTAAATGGCTTTATTTAGTGTATTTTCATTCAATTTTTTTATACTGCAGGAGGTGCAGAAGAGATGGATTTGGCGCATGCAGAATACGTTGATTCTATCCAGACAAGGCATAGTGGGTGTAGCCAATGGTATGGTCTCAGACAATTTTAAAGGCCTGGCCCTTGGCCGAAGTTTTTAAACCTGTTTGGCCCAGGCGTGCTGATAGCGACCGACCTTGACAACATCCAGTGAAATTGCAGAGCGCCAAATTCATAATAAACATTTCATAAAAATACAAGTGTTATACATCGTTCTACCGTCCCACCTGCCCAACATCCGGTGAAATTGCAGAGGGCGCAATTCAAACTACGGTATTATAAATATTTAACCTTTATAAAATCCCAAGTGTAATACATCAATGAAGCTTAACTTCTTGTTAATCCAACCGCCGTGTTTCAAAAAGGCTTTACGGCGAAAGCAAACCATGCGATTATCTGAGGACAGTTCCCCGCATACAAACACATGAAAAACATATTTCAACCAGGCAGGTGTGACACGAAAGTCAGAAATAGCGATATAAAAAGTGCCTTACCTTTGATCTTCTTCTGTTGGCACTCCAAAAGGTCCCAGTTGCATCACAAATGGTCATTTTGTTCGATAATGTCCTTTATATCTATAAAAACTCAGTTAAGCTGGCTTGCTTCAGTCAATAATCCACCCAGTTTCCCTCCATCAAAATGCATACAAAATGAATCCCAAATGTTACTAATAAACTATTCGAAACAAGTCAAACAATGTTTATGATCAAACCTTAGGTACCCTAATACGCAAATAAATTATACAATTTAAGACTGTGAATTGTTATTGTCTTTACCGGAGAAAAATACCAAAGAACACGCTCTCTTTCACGTGCTTGGAAACACTACAGCCAAAATGGGAGCCACCTAGAAAAACTACAATTCCTGGCTCATTTTTCCAAAAACCAGCCTGAAACTCTTTCTAAAGACTGTTGACATCTAGTGAAAGCCCTATGAACTGCAATCTGGGAGGACTTTGCCTTATAATCAAAGTGACAGCCATTGAAAATAGAGGTAGGCTGATTTTTGTTTTGTTTTTTGGGGGATGGTTTGTCCTCGGGGTTTCGCCTGCCATATCAGTTCTGTTATACTCAGACATAATTTTAACAGTTTTAGAAACTTTAGAGTTTTCTGTCCAAATCTACCAATTATTATACATATCCTAGCTTGTGGGCTTTAGTAACTGGCAGTTTACTTTGTGCACCTCATTCATCCAAACGTCCAAATACTGCTCCCTAGCCTAAAAAAATAAAGCTAATTTAAGACAATTCTACACATTTTGCCATGGGTAGAGACAACATTTTACAGTTTTAAAGCGAATTTCCTGCATTTCTACACATTTTGTCATGGGGTTGAGAGAATTTGTGGCTTTGAAGCTAATTTCCTACACATTTTGCCATGCCTTATGCAGTATTCCAATTCTGAGTGACTAAAACATTTTTTTTTTAAATCATTGCCCCATTACTTGAATTTTAGATTTTCCCTGACTCTTAGTTTTATTTAGGTGATTGTTAGTTCTCAGATGATCTTATATATAAAAAATATATAGCTCCATCTCTTTTTTACCCCTTTTTCTCCCCAATTTCGTGGTATCCAATTGTTGTAGTAGCTACTATCTTGTCTCATCGCGACAACTCCCATACGGGCTCGGGAGAGACGAAGGTTGAAAGTCATGAGTCATACACAAACATTGTGTTTTTAAATTAAATACAAATTGTAATATATTTTTTTTTGTAGTGGTGGCAACGATTTGGCGCCCACCGCTGGTAAATGAATATTTGGAAAGCACTGCTTCATCGATTGTTTTCTCTTTTTTGTTCTCTCACTCTGTAACTGTGTGTGTTGTAGGTGAGTTCGGGTGAGGATGACGATGACTCACGTGGGGGCAGTAGTTGGTGCAGTAACTGCAGTGATGGCCATCCTGCTGCACTCCTCCATTCACAAGATAGAGGAGGGACACCTAGCTGTTTACTACAGGTATGATCCATGACCCCCAACCCTCTGTCATCCTTTCACCAGGTAATGAAGTACTGTGAAGAGTAGATTCATATTATTGGTTAATTTCTGTGTTTTAGAGGAGGAGCTTTGCTAACTGCACCCAACGGCCCTGGATACCACATTATGATGCCCTTTCTTACCACCTACAGATCAGTACAGGTACTATCTGACCCCTAAACCCTGACCTCTGACTTCTAACTCTGGATAACACATCATGCTGGCCTTTATTACATCTACAATTCAGTTCTAAAAAAACTTTCTCTTCCAGACGACTCTTCAAACTGATGAGATAAAGAACGTGCCTTGTGGAACTAGGTAAATCTAGAACCGTTGCATGGTGTTTCTGAAAGGTGTTTGTGTGTGTGCTTGTGTGGCGGAGGACGTTGACCATGTTCGTGACCATGTTTCTGATGTGTTCTCTCCACAGTGGGGGAGTGATGATCTACTTTGACCGTATAGAGGTGGTCAACATGCTGGTGCCCTCATCTGGTAAGACCTTCAGAGCTACTTGCTAACAGAGCGGATCCCTAGGACACCTACGTTGTCCACGTTGCTATGTAGTTGGAAAGGGGGGGGTGTGTGTGACGTTTCTACTTTCCTAGTGTATACTAACCTGTCTCTCTCTCTTCACAGTGGTGGACACAGTGAAGAACTATACAGCTGATTATGACAAAACTCTAATTTTCAACAAGATTCACCACGAACTCAACCAATTCTGCAGCGTACATACTTTACAGGAGGTCTACATCGAGCTGTTTGGTGAGCACTCACTCACTCACTTGTATATCTGCTGAGACACTTTCTATACATCAGTCTAATAACTCTTATTTTTTTTTCTCTTTTTTTTCCTCTCCTGCATCTTGGTTTGTCAGACATCATTGATGAGAACCTGAAAATCGCTCTGCAAAAAGACCTAAACTCTATGGCGCCTGGACTGACGATACAGGTACACACACACCAGGGTTGGGGTCAATCACACACACACACCAGGATTGGGGTTGATTCCATTCCAACTCAGGTGAGTTTGTGTCGGGGTTGGGGTCAATTCCCATTTAAGTCAGTCAATTCAGGAAGTAAAGTGAAATTACCACTTTGCGCCAAGTTTACTTCCTGAATTGACTGAATTAAATGGGAATTGACCCCAACCCTGACACAAACACACACTCATCTGAGTGGTTGGGTGCATTCAGCAGGAAGCAATGTTTTGGAACATTCAGTTAATATGTTATGTAGAACAATAATGCCTCTCTGACATGTAGAATAAGGAATCGCATCAGTGCTATTTGTGGCACTTCTATCTGCAGCATTTGACAATCAGGGCCTAAAATTAACACCTGCCAAATGCGGGTAGATTTTGGCATTGGCGGGTAATATGTCTATTTCACCAGTCACGTTGGCGGGTGGTCTGTGTTCCACAGTTCCCAAGTATGATCGCATTTATAGCAAAAATAAATGCAGCAGTAGCTGTTTTCAAAGTATCTGGCGTTTTAGTTTCATAGCTGGTAAATTAATCACACAAAGTCAAAGCACTCCACTGAACAAAAATATAATCTACTTTGACCATATAGAGGTGGTCAATACTTTCAAATTTTGTGCACAAATTTGTTTACAACCCTGTTAGTGAGCAATTCTCCTTTGCCAAGATAATCCATCCACCTGGCAGATGTGGCATATCAAGAAGCTTATTAAACAGCATGCTCATTACACAGGTGCACCTTGTGCTGGGGACAATAAAAGGCCACGTTAAAAGGTGCAGTTTTGTCACACAAAATAAGAGCTGTTTCCAGAGAATTGAATGAATGTTAATTTCTCTACTGTAAACTACCTTCAACAAATTTGGCAGTACATCCAACCAACCTCACAACCGCAGACTACGTGTAATCATGCCTCCCATGGCTGCACCCCCGCCCTGTCATGTGAAATCCATAGATTAGGGTCTAAAGAATTTATTTAAATTGGCTTAGTTGCTTTATATGAACTGTATATCATTAAAATATTTGAAATTGTTGAATGTTTATTTTTGTTCAGTGTACGAATTTTACAATGGCCTATCCCACCTCGCTCTGCAACATTGCCTGGCTTGGGGCTGTGTGCATGTAAAGAGCTGAGTGAAATATTAATTTTTACAAGTGCTGCACACGTATTAAAGTTGGTCTCATTTACTTGAAAAGAAAGTCTACTAAAGTGAGACTGTCAATGTGTTTCTTGGCTATTTACATTTGTTTTGTTCACAAGCTAGGTTGTTTTTCAATGTTTGGGAAGAGAAGACAAAGCAGCTACTAGTCAGACTCATTCTCACAGGCACAAACATTTTTTTTATTTCACCTTTATTTAACCAGGTAGGCTAGTTGAGAACAAGTTTTCATTTGCAACTGCGACCTGGCCAAGATGAAGCAAAGCAGTTCGACACATACAACAACACAGAGTTGCACATGGATTAAACAAAACATAGTCAATAATACAGTAGAACAAAAGAAAACAAAGTCTATATACAGTGAGTGCAAATGAAGTAAGATAAGGGAGTTAAGGCAATAAATAGGCCATGATGGCGAAGTCATTACAATATAGCAATTAAACACTGGAATGGTAGATATATGTGCAAGTAGAGATACTGGGCTGCATAGGAGCAAGATAAATAAATAAATACAGTATGGGGATGAGGTAGGTAGGTAGATGGGCTGTTTACAGATGGGCTATGTACAGGTGCAGTGATCTGTGAGCTGCTCTGACAGCTGGTGCTTAAAGCAAGTGAGGGAGATATGAGTCTCTAGCTTCAGAGATTTTTGCAGTTCGTTCCAGTCATTGGCAACAGAGAACTGGAAGGAAAGACGACTAAAGGAGGAATTGGCTTCGGGGGTGACCAGTGAGCTATACCTGCTGGAGCGCGTGCTATGAGTGGGTGCTGCTATGGTGGCCATTGAGTTGAGAAAAGGCGGGGCTTTACCTAGCAGAGACTTGTATATAACCTGTAGCCAGTGGGTTTGGCGACGAGTATGAAGCGAGGGCCAACCAACGAGAGCATACAGGTCGCAGTGGTGGGTAGTGTATGGGGCTTTGGTGACAAAACGGATGGCACTGTGATAGACGGGTGCGGGCAGTGATCGATTTGAGTAGTATGCATTTAGTTTTACTTGCGTTTAAGAGCAGTTGGAGGCCACGGAAGGAGAGTTGTATACCTCGTCTGGAGGTAAGTTAGCACTGTCCAAAGAGGGGCCAGAAGTATACAGAATGGTGTCGTCTGCATAGAGGTGGATCAGAGAATCACCAGCAGCAAGAGCGACATCATTGACGTATACAGCGAAGAGAGTCGGCCCGAGAATTGAACCCTGTGTCACCCCATAGCGACTGCCAGAGGTCCGGACAACAGGCCCTCCGATTTGACACACTGAATTCTATCAGAGAAGTAGTTGGTAAACCAGGCGAGGCAATCATTTGAGAAACCAAGGCTGTCGAGTCTGCCAATAAGAATGTGATGATTGACAGAGTCAAAAGCCTTGGCCAGGTCGATGAATACGGCTGCACAGTAATGTCTCTTAGCGATGGCGGTTATGATGTCGTTTAGGACCTTGAGCGTGGCTGAGGTGCACCCATGACCAGCTCTGAAACCAGATTGCATAGACATGACTCAAGTCACGTTACCATGGTAATCTCCCACATTTAAAGGGGCAGGTACCATGTTTCGTCTCTTCTGTGTTCATTTGGTTAAAAGACTTGGGTCACAAAAAATGAAAATAAACAGTATACCACAATTCTTCTTACTAGTAATACATGTATTGTTTTAGAAACATTACAAAGCATGTTCTTTCCTGTTTTGTTAGTGTAATTGTAGGGGGAGGGATGTTTGGCTGGTTAAAAATCTGAGTGGCTGGTGGACCAAAAATGTAATGTTATGCCCTGCGTTCGGCTACTGAACGGGGCTCTGGTTTGTGTATACTGAGTGTGTCTCTTATGTCCCAGGCTGTCCGAGTCACCAAGCCCAAAATCCCAGAGGCCATCAGGAGAAACTTTGAGCTCATGTGAGTGTTCTCACTCTTTCTTTTTCTCTTCAGTTCTCTCTTACCATTTGTCCAGTGTCTCACTCTATTTTTTATAAACCTCACTTTGTGTGTGTGTGTGTGTGTGTGTGTGTGTGTGTGTGTGTGTGATCTCTCTCTCTCACTATGTGTGTAGGGAGGGGGAGAAGACTCGTCTGTTGGTAACAGTTCAGACTCAGAAGGTTGTGGAGAAAGAAGCTGAGACTGAGAGGAAGAAAGCCGTCATCGGTAACGTAGCAACACTCCATCTCATTAGTATACACACTTACAGTACACAACCAGTTGTTTATCTGAAATAACTGGAGAGCTAAGTTGAGCTAATAAACCGTAACACTATATACTCTCTCTTCTTTTCCCCACCGCACACCGCTGTCTTTCTCTCAGAGGCTCAGAAGGTGGCTGAAGTAGCACAGATTCATTTCCAACAGAAGGTGATGGAGAAAGAGACTGAGAAGAGGATCTCTGAAATAGAGGGTGTGTGTGGTGTGTGTGTGTGTGTGTGTGTGTGTGTGGTGTGTGTGCATATTAATGAACTCTGTGTCTATTTCAGACACTGCATTCTTGGCAAAAATGAAGGCCAGGGCTGATGCAGAGTATTATACAGCCGCTAAGTTTGCTGAAGCTAACAGGGTAAGACATGTCTATATATATATATATACACACACACACACACACACACTGACATCATCTCTCTCCCATCTTTCCAGTTGAAGTTAACACCCGAGTACCTTGAGTTGATGAAGTACCAGGCGATAGCAGCCAACAGTAAGATCTACTTCGGCCAGGACATCCCTAACATGTTTGTCGAGGGACACAGCCCTACCCAGGACCCTGAGCCCCCGAAAGCCTCTGAACAGGCCAGACACTAAGATCCGAGACTAGCTGTCTGTCTGTCTGTCAGTTGAAGGGTTTGAGGGACAAAGGAATGTGTGAGGAGTCATTCCCCTAATTGGGGTGTGTAAAGGCTTTAGTTTTAATTCTATCGGCCAGAGAGGGGGAGGGAGAAGGGGGATTGGTAAAGAAGGATGGGGAGAGGAAAGAATGAGCGAGATGCATGGAAAGAGAAATTCAGAAAAAGTGAGTGGGAGGGGGAGGGGGGGGGTCTGTCTACACCTGTGTTGAGCAGGCAGTCGGTGGGAAGGATCAGTAGAGGCATTAATACTGATATCTGGCCTGGGTTGAGTGTTAGGCAGGTGGCTCTCAGTCGCCCTGCTCTACATGTGCAGCTTTGCATCGGATGCAACTCTTGGCTTTGTTTTTTGGAATTGTATGATTTTTGTTGTTGTTGTTTGATGCTTTATGCAAAATAATGAATTTAAATTGAACTTGAACATTAAGTTCAGCCTTACTGTCTAATTTGTTTTTAGCTTAACTAGAATGTAAAGAAGGCAACACTAATTCTGAACTAAAGGGTTTCTGGTTCTGATTCTAAATGGGGTTGGGTGTATTGGTACTCCGGTCTCTTTCTAGTCATCCACAGTTTGTGTGTTTGCACGTGTGAGAGAGCAAGAAAGGGGTATGTGTGTGTGAGACTGAGGGAGAGCGAAAGGAAACGAGAAATTGTTTGTGAGCCCATACTCCATTCTTACCCCAGAGCAGATCTGAGCCAGGACAATGAGACACTACAAACCTTCAGTCTGTCGGCACACATGGGTTGGACTTCTCGTAAGCGCAGAAACACCCGGTGGAACTCCTTAGAACTCTTCTTAGAACCTATGTATGGGGGGGGCCTGAGTAAAAATAGTTGTTTTTCTGTAGTGGGCCTAAGGGCTACGAGAGGACTGGCTTATATTGCCGTTCTTAGCTAAAGGGCTTCTGGGTAGTGTAGTCTTGGTGTGTATTTTCAGTCGGGAGTCTAGTGTCAGTGGGATAGTTGTAGTTAGATGGGTTGATTCTCTGTTTGAGGTTGAACAAATGATCTAGGATCAGTTAAACTGGCTGGCAGAAGGACACTGAAGTCAGACTTGCCCTTTATTTTCTTTCTGTTTACTGTGAAACACCTCCAGTAGAGAATACAGGACTACTAATACAAGGGCTGTTGACGGTTTGCCTGGAACCACTACACTGTATGTCGGCCATGTGTGGCTATTGAATGCAAAACCAGACAAACCGGCTCCGACTACATTGACACAGGAAGAGCGGAAGGCCGATGCTTTTCTTGCGCCATCGTTCCGTTCAAACTGAGCTGGCTCTAATATTTTATTTTCACATGGTCCATTTCAAAGTTTTCAGCATAATTTATGGTTGTGTAACCAGGCTAGCTCAGTACATCTTGATTTTACTTCACTCAGTTCAGCTCAGTAGTTTTTAGTTTGTATTTAGTAGGTAGAGAGGTAGCGTTTAGTGTTAACTCTCAGGAAAGAGCTTGAGGTGACTAGTGACTTGGGCAGACAGCGTCATACTGTATTTTATATATATATATATATATATATATATATACATACATACATACACACACACGTGTATAACTATATGGCTTGTATATCCCTATATGGTTCTTTATACAGAATGGCTGTAGTGCCACCTTCAGGCTCAGAAATTACAGGCGGTAGGAATTGACAGGCTTACAGAGATAGACTTCAGTTCAGTAAAGCTACTCGGGCACTTCAGTAGATTAACCACCACGAACAGGGAAACTACTCTGGAGTAGTGTAACACAGTGGGTTCACAGAGTTAGCCAGCGAACTTTGAGAAACGCTCAGATGTAGGCTAGCTCTTGAATTTCCCGTTTGTTAAGAAAGAAACTGTCAGTTGATTGGAATGTTGAGTGAGTCAGTTACTGTGCCAATTTCAAGTGTATATAAACTTGAACATATGAATCCAGAATATTTAGGAAAGTTAGCTGGCGAACTCCTTCAATCCTGCCCTGTGACATCACGCTACCGTGCTGCTGTTTACTGTACTTGATCTCACCAATCGTCTTTCTCCTATGGCATTGGTGGTGGGTGTAAATTAGAAAATGCAGAAAAGGATGGAATTCAATTTGTCATGGAAATAATTAACACGTTTTTGTGAATGTTACTTTTGTACAATTTTCATAATTTGAACTGTCTTATTTTAAAAGATTTATATGCAAAAAAAAGTTCAAGTTTTGACAATGTTCGAATATGTAAAATAAAACCTATTTTGATACCACAATGTGTGTCTGTGTGTGATTTAAGACTGCAGCCTGAAGCTGGGTTTTGTCTAGGCACAAAATGGATGAAAATAGTCGGGAAACTGAGTGAGTGAAACGAGGTCGCCTACATCCTGAAAATGCTGGTTTTCATTTTATGTTGTACATTTTAAAAACCGTGCCCTTGTGCCAGTGAAGTAAAAATGTTAAAGTACTACTTAAGTCATTTTTGAAGGTATATGAACTTTTACTAAACTAAATTCCCAAAGAAAATAATGTACCTTTTACTCCATACATCTTCCCTGACACCCAATAGTACTCATTTTTTGAATGCTTAGCAGGACAGGATAATTTTCCACTTCATACACTTAACAAGGGAACATCCCTGGTCATCCCTACTGCCTCTGATCTGGTGGACTCACTAAACACGAATGCTTCATTTAAAAATTACAGTTCATTTTGAAAGTTTTGAGACCTCTTGACTTTCCACACTTTGTTACAGCTTTATTCTCAAATGGATGTAATATTTTTTTCCTCCCATAAATCCTCAAACAATACCCCATAATTATAAAGCAAACATGGGTTTTTAGACATTTTTTCAATTGTATTAAAATATCACATTTACATAAGTATTCAGACCCTTTATTCAGTACTTTGTTGAAGCACCTTTGTCACCGATTACAACCTCGAGTCTTCTTTTGGTCTGATGCTACAAGCTTGGGACAACCTGTATTTGGGGAGTTTCTCCATTTTCTTTTTTTTTTACAGATCTTCTCAAGCTCTGTCAGGTTGCTGCACAGCTATTTTCAGGTCTCTCCAGAGATGTTAAAGTCCGGGTTCTGGCTGGGCCACTCGCGAACATTCAGAGACTTATCCCGAAGCCACTTCTGCATTGTCTTGGCTGTGTGCTTAGGGTCGTTGTCCTGTTGGAAGGTGAAACTTAGCCCCAGTCTGGGGGTCCTGAGCGCTCTGGAGAAGGTTTTCATCAAGGAACACTCTGTACTTTGCTCCGTTCATCTTTGCCTCGATCCTGACGAGTCTCCCAGTCCCTGCCGCTGTGAAAGATCCCTACAGCATCATGCTGCCACCACCATGCCTTTTTAAGGCAAACTCGAAGTGGCTGTCGTGCCATTTACTGAGGAGTGACTTCTGTCTGGCCAGTCTACCATAAAGGCCTGATTGGTGGAGTGCTGCAGAGATGATTGTCTTTCTGGAAGTTTCTCCCATCTCCACAGAGGAACTATGGAGTGCTGTCAGATTGACCATCGGGTTCTTGGTCACCTCCCTGAACCTGCTCGGTTCTAGAATGAGTTTGGGTGGTTCCAAACTTCTTCCATTTAAGAATTGATGGAGGCCACTGTTTTCTTGGGGACCTTCAATGCTTCTTCCCCAGATCTGTGCCGCGACACAATCCTGTCTCAGCTCTACGGACAATTCCTTCGACCTCGGCTTGTTTTTTGCTCTGACATGCACTGTCAACTGTGGGACCTTTTTATATAGAGTCGTGGCCAAACGTTTTGAGACTGACACAAATATTAATTCCCACAAAGTTTGCTGCTTCAGTGTCTCTAGATATTTTGTCAGATGTTACTATGGAATACTGAAGTATAATTACAAGCATTTCATAAGTGTCAAAGGCTTTTATTGACAATTACATGAAGTTGATGCAAAGAGTCAATATTTGCAGTGTTGACCCTTCTTTTTCAAGACTTCTTCAATCCGCCCTGACATGCTGTCAATTGACTTCTGGGCCACATCCAGACTGATGGCAGCCCATTCTTACATAATCAATGCTTGGACCGAATCTGTGGGGTTTTGTTTGTCCACCCGCCTCTTGAGGATTGACCACAAGTTCTCAATTGGATTAAGGTCTGGGGAGTTTCCTGGCCATGGACACAAAATATTAATGTTTTGTTTCCCGAGCCTTAGTTATCACTTTTGCCTTATGGCAAGGTGCTCCATCATGCTGGAAAAGGCATTGTTCATCACCAAACTGTTCCTGGATGGTTGGGAGAAGTTGCTCTCGGAGGATGTGTTGGTACCATTCTTTATTCATGACTGTGTTCTTAGGCAAAATTGTGAGTGAGCCCACTCCCTTGGCTGAGAAGCAACCCCACACATGAATGTTCTCAGGATGCTTTACTGTTGGCATGACACAGGACATCAGTCCTGTAGCTCTCACCTTGTCTTGTCCGGACAAGCTTTTTTCCGGATGCGCCAAACAATTGGAAAGGGGATTCATCAGAGAAAATGACTTTACCCCAGTCCAACCCCTGTACCTTTTGCAGAATATCATCAGTCTGTCCCTGATGGTTTCCTGGCGAGAAGTGGCTTCTTTGGTGCCCACCAGGCCATCCTCAAAGTCTTCGCCTCACTGTGCGTGCAGATGCACTCACACCTGCCTGCTTCCATTCCTGAGCAAGCTCTGTACTGGTGGTGGACCCGATCCCGCTGCTGAATCAACTTTGGGAGATGGTCCTGGCGCTTGCTGGACTTTCTTGGGCACCCTGCAGCCTTCTTCACAACAATTGAACCGCTCTCCTTGAAGTTCTTGATGATCCGATAAGTGGTTGATTTAGGTGCAATCTTACTGGCAGCAATATTCTTGCCTGTGAAGCCCTTTTTGTGCAAAGCAATGATGACGGCACGTGTTTCCTTGCAGGTAACCATGGCTGACAGAGGAAGAACAATGATTCCAAGCACCACCCTCCTTTTGAAGCTTCCAGTCTGTTTGAACTCAATCAGCATGACAGAGTGATCTCCAGCCTTGTCCTTGTCAACACTCACACCTGTGTTAACGAGAGAATCACTGACATGTCAGCTGGTCCTTTTGTGGCAGTGTTGAAATGCAGTGGAAATGTTTTTGGGGATTCAGTTCATTTGCATGGCAAAGAGGGACTTTGCAATTAAATGCAATTCATCTGATCACTCTTCATAACATTCTGGAGTATATGCAAATTGCCATCATACAAACTGAGGCAGCAGACTTTGTGAAAATTAATATTTGTGTCATTCTCAACTTTTGGCCACGACTGTAGACGGGTGTGTTTCTTTCCAAATCATGTCCAGTCAATTGAATAAAACTACAGGTGGACTTCAATCAAGTTGTAGAAACATCTCAAGAATGATCAATGGGAACAAGATGCACCTTAGCTCAATTTCTATTCTCATAGTAAAGAGTCTGAATACTTATGTAAATAAGGTATTTCGGATGATTAACTTTTTTTAAATAAATACATTTGTAAACAGTTCTAAACCTGTTTTCGCTTTGTTAATATGGGTTATGTGTAGATTGAGAATCAATTAATGTAATCCATTTTAGAATAAGGCTGTAACGTTACAATGTGGAAAAGGCCAAGGGGTCTGAATACTTTCCGAATACACTCTAAATGAGTTTTTATATTTTATTTATTACAGAGGTCGAGACCTGTGTCCTCATCCATAGCTATGGCCCTCGCAGGTGGTGCGCAGCCAGATCTCAAAAATGGGAAGACATCCTCCCTCATATGGTACCCTTCCTGCAGGCTCATCCTGACATGACCCTCCAGCATGACAATGCCACCAGCCATACTGCTCGTTCTGTGCATGATTTCCTGCAAGACAGGAATATCAGTGTTCTGCCATGGCCAGCGAAGAGCCCACATCTCAATCCCATTGAGCACGTCTGGGACTTGTTGGATCAGAGGGCGAGGGCTAGGGCCATTACCCCAGAAATGACAGAGGACTTGCAGGTGCCTTGGTGGAAGAGTGGGGTAACATCTCACAGCAAGAACGGGAAAATCTGGTGCAGTCCACGAGGAGGAGATGCACTGCAGTACTTAATGCAGCTGGTGGCCACACCAGACACTGACTGTTACTTTTGATTTTGACCCCCCTCCTTTGTTCAGTGACACATTATTCAATTTCTGTTAGCCACATGTCTGTGGAACTTGTTCAGTTTATGTCTCAGTTGTTGAATCTTATGTTCATACAAATATTTACATGTTAAATTTGCTGAAAATAAATGCAGTTGACAGTGAGAGGATGTTTCTTTTTTTCTATTACATTTATTTTAATTGTTTTATTCTCGACATTTAGGGCCTGATTTAGCTGATATCTGTTTGTAGTTATTCCCCTTTAAAAAAACAGCCCCTTCCCACAGTGACATCTCATTCAATAAGTGTCCAGATTTTTTGGGTGGGAAAACAACATTCATTACATTTCTATTTGTTTCCATAGGCACCAATTAAAGTTTCAATCTGCAACATATTCTTACATTTAAAATAAATCAAGCAATTCAAAAACAAACCAAGGACTTCTGAGCACAGAAAACGATCTGGAGCGTAGTGGTCCTCTTGGTGTGATGGGTCAGATCTGCAGTGAAGACTATCAGTGCATTAAAACTTGATCAAGTTCAGATTTTAAAAGAACTAGAAAATTACATTTATGAAGAAACTTTGGACTCAGCCAGTGATGTGCAGGCAGGTTAAGCAAAAAAGAACAAATTAAATATAATTAAATATAATTTTGATTAATAATAATTTTGTCATGTTTTTTCTGCATGATAAAATCCCCCACAAAATTGTAAGATTTTTTTATTTTATTTTAACAATACACAACATACACATTCAAATGACAATCTACAGAGACACACAAACATCCACAACATCGCCCCTGCCCAGACCCACCTGCTCACACCCAGCGCCCACATCACTCTTGATGTTTCTCTCTATCATGCACAAATGTTCAACATTTAGATAATAAAGCATTTGATCTTTCCATTGTGTTAACAATGGAGGATTGGTTTATTTTACGTTTTTAAGTGTACATTTTTTTCAAGATGATTGACGAGAAAAGTATTGTCCAACCCATGGGTATGTCACTGCTAGGGCTGTTACAGTGACCATATTACTGCTACACCGGAGGTCACGGGGGTCATGACTGCGTGGCCATGCACGCCTCCAACTCAATCAAGTTTGCAGATGACATTACAGTGGTAGGCTTGATTACCAACAATGACGAGACGGCCTCACACTCAATTTCAACAAAACAAAGCAGATGATCGTGGACTTCAGGAAACAGCAGAGGGAGCACCCCCCTATCCACATTGACGGGACAGTAGTGGAGAAGGTGGAAAGTTTTATGTTCCTCGGCGTACACATCACGGACTAACTGAAATGGTCCACCCACACAGACAGCGTGCTGAAGAAGGAGCAGCAGCGCCTCTTCAACCTCAGGAGGCTGAAGAAATTTGGCTTGTCACCAAAAACACTCACAAACTTTTATAGATGCACAATCGAGAGCATCCTGTCGGGCTGTATCACCGCCTTGTATGGCAACTGCTCCGCACAAAACCGCAAGGCTCTCCAGAGGGTAATGAGGTCTGCACAACGCATCACTGGGGGCAAACTACCTGCCCTCCAGGACACCTACACCACCCGATGTCACAGGAAGGCCAAAAAGATCATCAAAGACAACAACCACCCAAGCCACTGCCTGTTCACCCCGCTATCATCCAGAAGGCAAGTTCAGTACAGGTGCATCGAAGCTGGGACCGAGAGACTGAAAAACAGCTTCTATCTCAAGGCCATCAGACTGTTAAACAGCTATCACTAACATTGAGTGGCTGCTGCCAACTCAAATCTCGAGCCACTTTAATAATTAAACATTTGATGTAATAAACGTATCACTAGTCACTTTAAACAATGCCACTTTATATAATGTTTACATACCCTACATTACTCATCTCATATGCATATACTGTACTCTATACCATCTACTGCATCTTGCCTATGCCGTTCTGCCATCGCTCATCCATATATTTATATATACATAGTCTTATTCATTCCTTTACACTTGTGTGTAAAAGGTAGTTGTGAAAATGTTAGATTGCTTGTTAGATATTACTGCATGGTCAGAACTAGAAGCACAAGCATTTTGCTACACTCACATTAACATCTGCTAACTATGTGTATGTGACCAATAAAATTTGATTTGATTTGATGACAGCAGTCAAATTCCATGTGACCATTTATTCACGGTAATTAGGCTTCTCCAAGCTCTGCTGCTGCTGCTGGTCATTAGTAGCCTACCAAACTTGCTAACTGCCTGGTACTCAGCACTCTGTTGTCCCTCTAATCACTCTGACATCAATGCAAGTGTAATCAAAAATCTAATAAAGTGTCCATAAGCTCATGTTGAGCAATATTTCTATAGCCTATGCAATTGTGTGAGTTTTGATGGCCTCTATTACAAATAGGAGGATTCCATCAACTTTCTATAGGCTTCCAACATTTTATTTATCAACTTTCCTAATATTAAGTCCATTTTTTCATTTGTTTCACCTTTATTTAACCAGGTAGGCTAGTTGTCAACAAGTTCTCATGCGACCTGGCCAAGATAAAGAAAAGCAGTTCGACACATACAACAACACAGAGTTACACATGGAATAACCAAACATACAGTCAATAATACAGTAGAGAAAAAAAGGTAAATGAGGTAAGATAAGGGAGGTAAAGGCAATAAAATAGGCCATAGTGGGAGATAATTACAATATAGCAATTAAACACTGGAGCGATAGATGTGCAGAAGATGAATGTGCAAGTCGAGATACTGGGGTGCAAAAAAAAAAATACAGTATGGGGATGAGGTAGTTGGATGGGCTATTTAGAGAAGGGCTAGTAACCCTTGTATAAAAGTGATAATACCCTCGAAGCTGGTATTTGGAGAATATTTAGGGACGGGTGTTAGGCACGAGATTAAGTTAAGGGCCAGCGAACCGTGCCAATACAGTACCAGTCAAAAGCTTGGACACACCTACTCATTCAAGGGTCTTTTATTTTTTGCACTATTTTCTACATTGCCGAATAATAGTGAATACATCAAAACTATAAAATAACACATATGGAATGATGTAGTAACCAAAAAAGTGTTGAACAAATCCAAATACATTTTATATTGAGATTCTTCAAAGTAGCCACATTTTGCCTGGATGACAGCTTTGCATACTCTTGGCATTCTCTCACCAAGAATTATAAATGTGTGTGTATATCCCTTAAGGTCTTTGTGTAATGTGTTAATGTACCCCCTGGCCCATTTGTATATTCTTCCCCATCTTATTTTGTATTTATTTATTATTGTACAAAAAATATATAATAATATATATTTTCTTTAAATACAAAAACATGTTCCCCAATGGATCCCAGCTGTTAGCTGTCATGGCTTGTAAAGTTTGTCTTTCCTTTATTGCTAAGTAGCAAGCTTTTTTATTCTTTGTAATATATTTTTGGAAGTCATTGTTATTATTAAGAGTTTGTAACTCCTGTGTTGTAGTCTGATACCAGCTACTAAAATCGATTAGGTAAAGTTCATTTGCAAGCTATTTTAAGGTAGCTAGCTAGCTAGTTAGCTAACATGAGCTTGATTCTGTAGTGCTCTAGTTGGCATTCTCTCAACCAGCTTCACCTGGAATGTTTTTCCAACATTCTTGAAGCAGTTCCCACACATGCTGAGCACTTGTAGGCTGCTTTTCCTCCACTCTGCGTTCCAACTCATTCCAAACCATCTCAATTGGGTTGAGATTGGGTGATTGTGGAGGCCAGGTCATCTGATGCAGCACTCCATCACTCTCCTTCTTGGTAAAATTGCCCTTACACAGCCTGGAGGTGTGTTTTGGGCCATTGGCCTGTTGAAAAACAAATTAACTTCCAACTAAGCGCAAACCAGATGGGATGGTGTATCGCTGCAGAACGCTGTGGTAGCAATGCTGGTTAAGTGTGCCTTGAATTCTAAATACATTACTGACAGTGTCACAATCAAAGCACCCCCACACCATCACACCTCCTACTCTGCGGAGTTCACCTACTCGGTGTTTCTTGGCCCAAGCAAGTCTCTTCTTCTTATTTGTGTCTTTTAGTAGTGGTTTCTTTGCCACAATTCGACCATGAAGGCCTGATTCTTGCAGTCTCCTCTGAACAGTTGATGTTGAGATGTGTCTTTTACTGTGAAGCATTTATTTGGGCTGCAATTTCTGAGGCTGGTAACTCTAATGAACTTATCCTCTACAGCAGAGGTAACTCTGGGTCTTCCTTTCCTGTGGCGGTCCTCATGAGAGCCAGTTTCATCATAGCGCTGGATGGTTTTTGCGACTACACCGAAGACATTTTTCCTATTGACTGACCTTCATGGCTTAGGACTGTCGTTTCTCTTTGCTTATTTGAGCTGTTCTTGCCATAAATGGACTTGGTCTTTTACCAAAAAAGTGATATTTTTGTATACCACCCCTACCTTTTTACAACACAACTGATTTGTTCAAACGCAATAAGAAGGAAAGAAATTCCTCAAATTAACTTTTAACAAGGCACACCTGTTAATTGAAATGCATTCCAGGTGACTACCTTATGAAGCTGGTTGAGAGAATGCCAAGAGTGTGAAAAGCTGTTTTTTTTTAAAGTCAGAGATAAGAAAAACAAATAATTAAAGAGGAGCAGTAAATAACAATAGCGGGGCTATTTACAGGGGGCACCGGTTAGCTGAGGTAATATGTACATGTGGGTAGAGTTATTAAAGTGACTATGCATAGATGATAACAACAGAGAGTAGCAGCGGTGTAAAAGAGAGGGGGGGGGCAATACAAATAGTCTGGGTAGCAATTTGATTAGGTGTTCAGGAGTCTTATGGCTTGGCGGTAGAAGCTGTTTAGAAGCCTCTTGGACCTAACTTGGCGCTTCGGTACCGCTTGCCTTGCGGTAGCAGAGAATGACTAGGGTGCCTTCGGAAAGTATTCAGACCCCTTGACTATTTCTACATTTTGTTACGTTACAGCCTTATTCTAAAATGGATTAACTGGCAGCTTCATTAAATAGTACCCACAAAACGCCAGCCTCAATGTCAACAGTGAAAAGGCGACGCCGGGATGCTGGCCTTCTAGGCAGAGTTGCAAAGAAAAAGACATATCTCGGACTGGCCAATAAAAAGGAAAGATTAAGACGGGCAAAAGAACACAGACACTGGACAGAGGAAGATTGGAAAAAAGTGTTATAGAGAGACAAATCTAAGTTTGAGGTGTTCAGATCACAAAGAAGAACATTCGTGAGACGCAGAAAAAATGAAAAGATCCTGGAGGAGTGCTTGACGCCATCTGTCAAGCATGGTGGAGGCAATGTGATGGTCTGGAGGTGCTTTGGTGAAAGTAAAGTGGGAGATTTGTACAAGGTAAAAGGGATCTTGAAAAAGGAAGGCTTTTTTTATCACTCCATTTTGCAACGCCATGCCATTTTTAAAATTTTTAAATTTATTTAACCAGGCAAGTCAGTTAAGAACACATTCTTATTTTCAATGACGGCCTGGGAACAGTGGGTTAACTGCCTGTTCAGGGGCAGAACGACAGAATTGTACCTTGTCAGCTCTAACCACTAGGCTACCCTACCGCCCCATACCCAGCGCTCTAACCACTAGGCTACCCTACCGCCCCATACCCAGCGCTCTAACCACTAGGCTACCCTACCACCCCATACCCAGCGCTCTAACCACTAGGCTACCCTACCGCCCCATACCCAGCGCTCTAACCACTAGGCTACCCTACCGCCCCATACCCAGCGGTCTAACCACTAGGCTACCCTACCGCCCCATACCCTGTGGACGGCGCTTAATTTGAGCCAATTACCTCCTACAGCAGGACAATGACCCGAAGCACAGCTCCAAACGATGCAAGAACTATATTTAGGGAAGAAGCAGTCAGCTGGTATTCTGTCTATAATGGAGTGGCCAGCACCGTCACCGGATCTCAACCCTATTGAGCTGTTGTGGGAGCAGCTTGACCGTTATGGTACGTAAGAAGTGACATCAAGACAATCCACCTTGTGGGAGGTGCTTCAGGAAGCATGAGGTGAAATCTCTTCAGATCACCTCAACAAATTGACAACTAGAATGCCAAAGGTCTGCAAGGCTGTATTTGCTGCAAATGGAGGATTCTTTGACAAAAGCTAAGTTTGAAGGACACAAATATTATTTCGATTAAAAAACATTATTTATAACCTTGTCTACGTCTTGACTATATTTCCTATTCATTTCGCAACTAATCTCGTGTATGTTTTCATGGAAAACAAGGACATTTTTAAGTGACCCCAAACTTTTGAATGGTAGTGTATGTAAATTGTAAATTATTTTGTCTGTAATGTCTTTTTCCTTATGTGTCGGAACCCAGTAATACTAGCTGTCGCCACCTGGGCTCCCGAATGGCGCAGTGGTCTAATGCACTGCATCTCAGTGCTAGAGGCATTACTGCAAACCCTGGTTCGATTCCAGGCTGTATCACAACCGGCCGTGATTGGGAGTCCCATAGGGTGGTGCACAATTGGCCCAGCGTTGTCCGGGTTAGGGTTTGGCTGGGGTAGGCTGTCATTGTAAATAGGAATTTGTCCTTAACTCACGTGCCTAGTTAAATAAATAAATCAAATTCATAATATGTCTTACAGAGCCTTTCCATAACTCCACTCAAGTTTTTTCTGACTGCGATTAGAGTGATATTGATGATTCCAGACTGCATTTGCCGATCGCCCTCGTCTTCAACCATCAGTGAGTCGATGGTTTGAATAGTCTCGCTGGACATTCTCATGAAAAGCACAATACAAAGTAAACATATTATTTATTATGGTCTTATTTATGTTAATGTGAATGTTTTTATTTAGGCTTAGGCCATTTTTTCTCCTTGGGGGGATCAATAAGCATCTCACAGACTAATATATCAGCCTAACGCATAATGTATTTATAAAGACTCCCTATCATTTATCACATCATACAATATTATATTTCTTATATTGCTAATAACGTTTTATTATCTAGATGGCTCTGGTTATTACCTAATTGGCTAAAATAATTAGCTAGCTAGGCTGCCAATTGTCCTAACTAGCTAGCCAGCCCACTTTTGGCAGATTAATTGGGTGGACATATTTGGCGGACAATTTTTGGCGCTCAACTTTTGGAGGACAACTTTTGGTATGCAATGCAATGACATTGGCCAACAGGACCATCGGATTCAGATGCAGGATTTCGCATGAATTTAGCTACATGGTCTCTTCATGGTACATAGCAGCTCACCAGCGCCAAAAATTGGTTTGGAATGTAATGACATGCTAGCATGATAGCCAGCTGGAACTAGCTATGTCGCGCCGGTTCTCCATATGACGTTGAGAAATAGTGCATTGTGGGAAGTTCTGAAGATATCTGGAAATAAGTTCATAAATATATAAAAACACAAAAACATAACTATGTTTGTAGTTATAGGTAACCTATGTTGTTACTTTGGCCAAACCTTTTTATTTTACAATTATTTTGCACTTTATGGCCCAGATCGGGCCACATCTTTTAGAATGAATCATTTTACCATATGTGGTCCAGAGCTAGGCCACACCTTTCTAATTTGATCGGACTGCAGTGTGTGGGCCAGATCTGTGCATCTGATGGTGATGCAATATGTGCCGCAGCTTTGGGCCGAGGACCCAGGCGTATACTGGGCCAGAACAACAAAGTATGTGGCCCACAGCTGCACCAGAGTAATTTTGCTAACTGGGTGATAAAAGCCAAACATTAATAGCATCAGAGATTCTTTAAATTAGGGATATGATAGCTTTAGGTCATTTTCTGCTTGTAATGACATAGCAAATTCGGCGACTTGGAGGTTAAATATATCACATTTCTCAAATGGCCCTACTCCTGAAATAGTTAATCGAGCCAGATAAGCTGAGGTGGACTCGGCCTGAGTACCATTAGCCGTGGCCCAGAGTGATATGATTCGGCCGGACTCATTTTACTGACTCGGGAACAGCTCCAATTTGTATCATTGTAATGTTTCTCGTGACTTATATCCAATGGGTGCATGGCCCAAAACACTATGCACATGTTTATATAGATTGGTGTCTATTAATTGAGTAGCATTTAGATAACTGGTCAGTAGTTTAATTAGATTTCAACCAAAATAAGATGCCTTTTTCATGAGTCTGAATGCTAGAAATGTCAGAATCTAAACACTGGGATGATGAAGAAAATCTGTCCTAAAGCCTTGTTCACACAGGCAGTTTGAAATGACTCAAATAATTGTTTATTGCTAATCCGATTCAGTTCTTTTTCCTGCAATCTGAACAGACAAAAAGCACACTACAATAGTAGTATTATTAATCTGTTGACAGTTTGACAAGATATGTGGTAGCTTGACAAGAACACAAAAAAATTGTGAATGTGCTAGAAAGCTTAATCAGCTACCTAGCTAGCTAGTTGACTGTGGTGGTTAGTCAAAAATGACTTGTTTTCGAAGTTGGATCATCTTATCCTTTGAGGCTTTAAAAGGGTTCTGCCACTATGATTTTGAACATTCAAAGCAACTTGGAAACGTCCATGGCAGACATGGTTGTCATCTTAGCTTCAGTCTACCACTGCGCACACACCCGTCGTTACTTTGACAACTAGCGTAGCCATGTCAGCAAAGGATGTTGCCTGAACATACACAAATCTGATTTGGTCACTTGTAACTTACTGTATAGACAGTCACTTTTCCAAAGCGGTTTTGAAAACAAAACTGATTGGAGGATCAAGGCCTGCAGTGTGAACAAGGCTTAAGAATCTGACGACTACGCACGCACGTGTAACGGGCCGCAGCTTTTGTGGAGCGATGGGTAACAATGCTGTAGGAAGTGTAGGAACTCTTTGAAAAGGCAGCCTAAAATTTCAGCCTCTTTTGGTGGAATGGAGTTTTGGACTGCCTGGTGACAGTTTATAGGCCATTAAGAAAGAGAGTTACAAACCTCTCAACCAACAACAGCTACAGTGGCCCTTGACTTGTTCCACATTTGTGACCAACCGGCTCGATTCGGCCGGTCACATGCGCCCAAATTTGTCACATGGGCCGAATACAACAGGTGCAGACCTGACTGTGAAATGCTTACTTACAAGCCCTTAACCAACAATGCAGTTCAAGAAATAGAGTTAAGACAATATTTACTAAATAAAGTACAAAATAAAATGAAACCCAATAAAATGACATATTATAAAAGTATATATTATCACACACTCAGTCATAGCACAGGAGTCTTACTGGAAGGAAGGAGTAACCCCTCTGAGGTCTCTCTCCCACAGTTCAAGGCCAAGCATATATGCTATGTGTAGTGTGAATAACATTTACCCTTACACCATTCATAATTCAAGGAATATTACTCAGAAATATGAGGACTACGGTTTGTATCCATTTGAAAGTAATCAGATTGAACAAAGGTAACAATTTCAGTTTAATTTATTTTAAAATCCCCTGCATTTAATTTGTACCATTATTTAACTAGGCAAGTCAGTTAACAAATTCTTATTTTCAATGACGTCCTAGGAACAGTGGGTTAACTGCCTGTTCAGGGGCAGAACGACAGATTTGTCAGTTTGGGGGTTTGAACTTGCATCCTTCTGGTTACTAGTCCAATGCTCTAACCACTAGGCTTCCCTGCCACCCCAGGTTATTCACCACAGTGAACATGAGCAATGTTGCCTCCACTTCCCCTAAAATTCAACCAGGAATAAGTTTGTTAGTTATACAACAATGACGATGGTCAATGCTACTCCCCTAACCTTGTTCCCAGCATTAGCCTTTGGTAGGAGTGAGATTACTGGCTCCCCTACACTCATGTCCTTGCATGTTACAGGAGCACATCAACCACTTCTCCTACTTTAGATTGTTGCTAATCATTAGAATAAACCTGAGTTTCAAAGAATCATGAATAATCCTATGAGAGCCCAGTCACAAAAACAAATTAACATCTTCCCCAGGCTCAACTGCTAGAGCCGATACAATTTGTGTGCGGCTGTGGCTAGGGCTGGATGTGGGTAGATGTTTGACCGTTCTGATGAAATAAGTTATCTGCTGCACTAAAAACTGCTGTCAGATTTGACCCATTAAATTGAGTGAGAATTTAATCTGATTTTAAATCCACATGAGACATTTGGACATGTCAGATGACTGAGTGATATAGTTTAGTTTCCCATCATATCCTCTATTTTATTTCCCCTCTCATCTCCTAACTTCTCTCCTCTCTCCTGTTAACACAGCATACGCATGGATCAGAAAGGAGACTGGACAGATTTGGTGTCAGTGTTTTATTTAGACAGCTTCAGAGGTTAGTGGTCACATGCCTGTTATAAAGGCACAGCAATAGACACACATAAGATCCACACAACAAACCTTATAGTCTAGTAGTCCACTCAATCTAGCACATTATAGATAGAAAACACACACACATTCTCAATACAATATCATCTGTTATGATCTAATCAATGCAACAAATTAAAAAATGCTTCACAAAAGATTCAGTGCTAGCTTATAGAAAAGTACAGGCTGATAGCAAAACAAGCGTTTGTTGTTAGAAAAATGTAGTTTATAAAAAGGAGAGGTGTGTTTGTTGTTTCTAGTTGTGTCTGAGAGTTTCTGTGTGTTTCTGAGTGTGTCCGCTTCGGTGTGTATCAAGGCACGTTAGCCCTGGCCTTGTATCTCTCCAGATGGCGTGTCAGGTCTTCAAGTCTCATGTCCTTTAGCTGAACCAAGTGTTCCAGTCTGTTCACCTTGATCTGCAGGATCTACACACACACACACACACACACACACACATCTGCTGATGGATAGTGACACACTCCCACTACACTACACTCAGAAAGTGTCACTCAAGAGGCCAGATTACACCTGTAACCCTGCCGCCCAAAGAGTGTGTGTGTGTGTACCTCCACAGTTTCCTGTAGGGCAAGTAGAGCTTGCTCCTTCTCCTCCAGCACAAGACGGATGGTTGGGTCCACCTGAGAACCTAGCACAATGCTACACACACACACACACACACACACACACACACACACACACACACACACACACACACACACACACACACACACACACACATTATAGAAAAGTCCAGATTGTACAATATTTTTTTGCTGTTGTGCTGCACATCTCAGAGGCTTGCTATAACAAATGAATATGGTTCCTCCTCCAGATGTCTGAGGTCTGATAATCTGTGCAGCATGACTACGGTGGGATGACCTGGAACACATCCATTACATTTAAAGACTGACACACCGTGAGTGCTAGTAGTACCTAGTCTTGTCTGTGTGTTGGTGTACGTGTGCCATCTCCTCTTTCTTCTTGGGAGGTGGCTCTGAGGGACACAGAAGATGGAGAAACAGAGACAATCCACTGAGTGATGTTACATTTGCACCACAAATCTAATCTGTCTATCTTGTCTGTCTGCCCGTCCGTCAACAGTAGACTATCTGTACGTCAGCAGGAGAAGGTAGATAGAACAGTGAGACTACTGGCTTTGGGCTGAGAGGACACAGTCTGGGCATCCTATGGACTGAATGGGAGGTCTGGGGGGTTAGGGTTTGCTTACAGACAACAGACAGAGTTACATGGATACTTCTAATGGAGACAGTGATGTTGTTGGATGCTCCCATACATTCTCAGCCCTTTAAAAGGTCATTACTGACCGCAGCGGCTCCTGACCCACTTTTTTGTGTGTGTGTGTGTGTGTGTCTTTGTCTCTGTGTGTGTGCAGCTGACCAAGTTCTGACTCAGTCACCACCTCTAACTACCAGCTAACTGAAGTTGCTGAGTATATCTGGGTCAGCAGAGGAGTCACCCTATGCATAACTGTGTCACATTATACAAGTGTTTGTCTTCACTGCAGAGAGAAAACAAACAGCTCTGTACACACTGCCTGAGTCAGGTGTTAGGTCAGGGATCAGGTTTCTGTACCTGTGAGAGGTTTCTCTCGGTTCCTGTTATTGTAGTATTCCACATCCTAGGAGACAGAAGAATAGTTAGTGTGTTTTTATTTTACACCTCTGTTCTATTCTATGCTCTACCCTATGAACAGGGACTGGATGTGTGCATGATGAGAATGAAATGTTTGATCAGCAAAGGTTGTTTGATCGAATGTTAGATGGTCACACACACACACACCAGTAGTGTGTCTTCAGTGCATTGCTGTCTCTTGTCGTCAATCCTTTCTCGGAGCGAACACAGGACAGGCTCTATTACTCCAGCAGTGCTCACCACTATCCTCTTCACAGTCTCCTCTGGGATGTGGAAGTTCAGCTTGGAGAACACCTTCCTGTCAACATGGAAACATGCTGATTTGGGGTCAGTTTTGCATTTCTCCCACTAATGGTTAAGGTTAGATTCGGGGGAGGGGGAGCTGTACCTAGATCTGTAGCAAGGGAACCCCCCTAGCACAAGAGTAGAGGAAACGTATGTTAATGTGTGCAATTAGCACCATGTTATGGATCTACAGTTGAAGTCGGAAGTTTACATACACCTTAGCCAAGTACATTTAAACTCAGTTTTTCCACAATTCCTGACATTTTAAAAATTCCCTGTCTTAGGTCAGTTAGCATCACCTCTTTATTTTAAGAATGTTAAATGTCAGAATAATAGTAGAGAGAATTATTTCTTTCAGCTCTTATTTCTTTCATCACATTCCCAGTGGGTCAGAAGTTTACATACACTCAATTAGTATTTGATAGCATTGCCTTTAAATTGAGTTACTTGGATCAAACGTTTCTATAGGATTGATGTCAGGGCTTTGTGATGGCCACTCAAATACCTTGACTTTGTTGTCTTTAGGCCATTTTGCCACAACTTTGAAGTATGCTTGGGGTCATTGTCCATTTGGAAGACCCATTTACGACCAAGCTTTAACTTCCTGACTGATGTCTTGAGATGTTTCTTCAATATATCCACATTATTTTCCTGCCTCATGATGCCATCCATTTTGTGAAGTGCACCAGTCCCTAATGCAGCAAAGCATCCCCACAATATGATGCTGCCACCCCCATGCTTCACGGTTGGGATGTTGTTCTTCAGCTTGCAAGCCTCCCACTTTTCCTCCAAACATAACAATGGTCATTATGGCCAAACAGTTTTATTTTTGTTTCATCAGACCAGAGGACATTTCTCAAAATCTTTCTCCCCATGTGCAGTTGCAAACCCGTAGTCTGGATTTTTTATGGCGGTTTTGGAGCAGTGGCTTCTTCCTTGCTTGAGCAGCCTTTCAGGTTATGTCGATATAGGACTCATTTTACTGTAGATATAGATATCTTTGTACCTGTTTCCTCCAGCATCTTCACAAGGTCCCTTGCTGTTGTTCTGGGATTGATTTGCACTTTTCGCACCAAAGTACGTTAATGTCTAGGAGACAGAACACGCCTCCTTCCTGAGCGGTATGACAGCTGCGTGGTCCCATGGTGTTTATACTTGCGTACTATTGTTTGTACAGATGAACGTGGTATCTTCAGGCGTTTGGAAATTGCTCCCAAGGATGAACCAGACTTGTGAAGGTCTACAATTTTTTGTTGTTGTTGAGGTCTTGGCTGATTTCTTTTGATTTTCCCATGATGTCAAGCAAAGAGGCACTGAGTTTGAAGGTCGGCCTTGAAATACATCCACAGGTACACCTCCAATTGACTCAAATGATGTCAATTAGCCTATCAGAAGCTTCTAAAGCCATGACATAATTTCCTGGAATTATCCAAGCTGTTTAAAGGCACAGTCAACTTAGTGTATATAAACTTCTGACCCACTGGAATTGTGATACAGTGAATTAAAAGAGAAATAATGTCTGTAAACAATTGTTGGAAAAATGACTTGTGTCATGCACAAAGTAGCTGTCCTAACCGACTTGCCAAAACTATAGTTTGTTAACAAAAAACATTTGTGGAATGGTTGAAAAACTAGTTTTAATTACTCCAACCTAA
The DNA here is from genome assembly GCF_036934945.1 of Oncorhynchus masou masou. Lineage (NCBI taxonomy): Eukaryota > Metazoa > Chordata > Actinopteri > Salmoniformes > Salmonidae > Oncorhynchus > Oncorhynchus masou. The sequence goes on from NC_088234.1 coordinate 38,249,610, forward strand.
GTGTATTTAAACTTCCGACTTCAACTGTATATGGCTGGATCCAACCCAGTGGTCAGTGAGTAGGAGTTCTCACGGCCCTGTGTTGTTGCTTAGAAGTAGAATACAGCATCAAATTCTCTACGATTCCCAGAGGAACCTGCATTGACACACACACACACACACACACACACACACACACACACACACACACACACACACACACACACACACACACACACTTGCCTGTTGAGAGTGCCCCAGTTGCTGAGTTTTTGTTGTATAGAGTTGGCTGGGGTGTAGTTGTGAAGCTCCACCAGTTTGGGAAAGAAATACTTGACGACCTCAGCAGCCATCACTGGAACAAGGGCCGATATAAACAACACTGCTATGACATGTTTCTGTCTGGACTAACTTTTCTTAGTTGACAACCACAGGACAGTGCTCAGTCAAACAAACAACTGACAACAGAAAGAAAAGTTATTCATTTAAACATTGAATAAATAATTTATTTATAATAGATTAATCATTTATAAATGATCAGCACCAAAGCTGTTGGTTAACTCAAGTACCCAAGTTAGCCCCAAGGCCAGGGTTTCCCTCTATCCTCAGAACCCCAAGGGGTGCATATATTGTTTTTTTGCCCTAGCACCACACAGCTGATTCAAATAATCAACTAATGATCAAGCTTTGATCATTTGAATCAGCTGTGTAGTGTTAGGGCAAAAAACGTGCATCCCTTGGGGTCCAGAGGACCGAGTTTAGGAAACTCTACCCTCGGCCGAATCATTGTTAGCCACACCCCGCCTCCATCTCGCTCCACTGCTGCTGCTTCTTCTTCTGTGGTTTTTATATGGCAATTTGCAACCAACTTTAAGATGCTTTACCACCACCAACTGGACTGGAGTGTGGACCAGAAACAGGGAAGGTATAGCTCCTATCCATTATTCTCGTCTCCTCAAGGAAATTAAGGAAACTAAATACATAATGAAATATTACATCCCCTGAAGATTTTCTCAGCAGTTCACCTATGCTTGGCTTTTCAACACCATTACTCCTCAAATCTGATAACAATCTCTCCCTTTCCCTCCCATATTACTGACACTGAAATAACATGTATTCCACGGTCTCCATCTCCTCATGATCACACCTCCCAGTCAGACATTTTCCAACCAATTTTAATGTACTGTTGAGCCTTGTGTGTCCCAGAAGAATTTAGTAATATGAATTGAACGGAGTTTCCCATCTTCCCATTTAGAGTTTCTGGTGCAGCACATAAATGCCCTTATCCAGATGGTGTGACAAATGCTTTTCCTAACAGAGTTGCTAACTTTCTTTGTAGTTACTTTAATGTTGGAACCAACATGCAATGCCTCCAGCAGAGGAAAAGAAGCAAGACTTTTTTGTAAGTACAGGGTCATGCAATATAGTCTTTATGGATGTGTTATGAATGACCAAAGTTGTCTCACTTCAAACTACAGCGCCTTGCAAAAGTATTCATCCCCTTGGGGCGTTTTTCTATTTATTACAACCTGTAATTTAAATATATTTTTTATTTGTATTTCATGTAATGGACATACACAAAATAGTCCAAATTGGTGAAGTGAAATGAAAAAAAAATAACTTAAAAAAATAATAATGGAAAAGTGGTGCGTGCATTCACTCCCTTTGCTATCAAGCCACTAAATAAGATCTGATGCAACCAATTACCTTCACAAGTCACATAATTAGTTCAATAAAGTCCACCTGTGTACAATCTAAGTGTCACATGATCTGTCACATGATCTCAGTATATATACACCTGTTCTGAAAGGCCCCAGAGTCTGCAACACCACTAAGCAAGGGACACCACCAAGCAAGCGGCACCATGAAGACCAAGGAGCTCTCCAAACAGGTCAGGGACAGAGTTGTGGAGAAGTACAGATCAAGGTTGGGTTATAAAAAAACATCAGAAACTATGAACATCCCACAGAGCACCATTAAATCCATTATTAAAAAATGGAAAGAATATAGCACCACAACAAACCTGCTAAGAGTGAGCCACCAACCAAAACTGACGGACCAGGCAAGGAGGCCATTAATCAGAGAAGCAACAAAGAGACCAAAGGTAACCCTGAAGGAGCTGCAAAGCTCCACAGCGGAGATTAGAGTGTCTGTCCATAGGACCACTTTAAGCCGTACACTCCACAGAGCTGGGCTTTACAGAAGAGTGGCCAGAAAAAAAGCCATTGTTTAAATAAATAAATAAGCAAACACGTTTGGTGTTCGCTAAAAGGCATGTGGGAGACTCCCCAAACATATGGAAGAAGGTACTCCGGTTAGATGAGATTAAAATGGATCTTTTTGTAATACGCTATGTCTGGTGCAAACCCAACACCTCTCATCACCCCTAGAGTTTTTTCATCGGCAGGGACTGAGAAACTGGTCAGACTTGAAGGAATGATGGATGGTGCTAAATACAGGGAAATTCTTGAGGGAAACCTTTCAGTCTTCTAGAGATTTGAGACTGGGACGGGGGTTCACCTTCCAGCAGGACAATGACCCTAAGCATACTACTAAAGCAACACTCGAATGGTTTAAGGGGAAACATTTAAATGTCTTGGAATGGCTTAGATAAAGCCCAGACCTCAATACAATTGAGAATCTGTGGTAAAGACTGTGGTAAAGATTGCTGCACACAAGCGGAACTTATCCAACTTGAAGGAGCTGGACCAGTTTTGCCTTGAAGAATGGGCAAAAATACCAGTGTCTTAATTTTTTGTCTTATTTCTTGTTTGTTTCACAATTTTTATTTATTTTGCATCTTCAAAGTGGTAGGCATGTTGTGTAAATCAGATGATACAAACCTCCAAAAAATCAATTTTAATTTCAGGTTGTAAGGCAACAAAATAGGAAGAATGCCAAGGGGAATACTTTCACAAACCACTGTACGTATTACAGGAAAATACATAAAGTGTCAATAAATAGGTTACTAACGTTCTGCCGATTTATGAAGGGGCGGCAGGTGGTTAGAGTGTTGGGCCAGTAAACTGAAAGGTTGCTAGATCGAATCCCCGAGCTGGCAAGGTAAAAATCTGCTGTTCTGCCGCTGAACAAGGCAGTTAACCCACTGTTCCTAGGCCGTCATTGTAAATAAGAATTTGTTCTTAACTGACTTGCCTAGTTAAATAAAGGTAAAATATGAAGGTTACTGTAATGTGTGAAAGGTATTTAAATTGATTGATGGACCCGCAAAGCATTTTTGTGTGTCAGAACCAAAAATTACTTGGAGTAGTCCAACCTGAACCCACTGTACCAGGGCTTGATTACAACCTGTTACAATGATGCCAACATTTTGTGGCTGATCTTTCAGCTGGGGAGTGGGTGAATGTGTCAAAGACCTAACCTGGCCCAGCACCGTGCGGTATGGCTCGTTTTTGTTGTGTGCATGTTTGTGTACTGAGGAATATGTAACTTGGTTCCAGTAGAAAGACACTTTCAATTTCTTTAGGTTAGGGGCTTTTATCAAGGTAAGTGTTTCCTGGGATAACGTTGTCCCCAGGCTATTGCACACACAGCACATATAAGCCTGGAATATCAACCAGTCAAAGTTGCCCATAGAATTCTATAGGAGTGACCTTACTGAGTAAAGTATTTGTTATTGTCACTACAACCAACGCCAATACTCCCTCGTAACTGTCCACAGTCAAAAATTCTTAATTATTTCTAAACCCTCCCATTTCCACAATTTATCTTCTTAAAATGTGATTTTAAACCTTACCCTAACTAATGATGGCCAAGTTTGATGCGTTGGTCCACCAGACCTTCCGTGCATTTGGGCAGAAGTGTCTGGGAACAATATTAGGTGTAATGTGACTAACATGACATCACTTTAGAGCATATGCCATCCTTCAGCACAACATTTCACCCTTTATAAAGCACATGATTATATCATATTTGACATAGTGGGTTATGTCATATTGGTGATTATGTGACACAGTTATGCCACATTTATGAATCCTTTATAAAGCATGGCATACAGTTATAGATGCTTTGTAACACATGTATGTAGTGCTTATGAAGGCATTGTGAAGCCTTTAAAAGCTGAACATCATTTAAAGCGGAACCAAACTGTGCACCTTCACAAATGCCTGGGCTAATATCTATACATTCTCCATGTCTTTCACTGCAACACTCCCCACTTTTCAGCACAGGGAGATCCCATTCTCGTCTGACCCCACTCATCCTCTTAATCATCCCCCATACCTCTCCCAGAGGAGTAGTCCTGCCTATGTTTCCACAAAACCAACGCCAATACTCCCTCGTAACTGTCCTAATGGTCCTACTTACAACAGCCTAGGCTTGTTTATACTGTATCGGGTGCTGGTAGTTATAGGACCCTTTAAACATCCTTAAAGCACCGTTCCTACTCACAGCTTCCTTCTCTGAACTCTTCCTTCCACCAGGGAACTGCATTCCTCCTTCTCCCACCTGTACCCATCACCTGCCTTGCAGCCCCTACTATTGATCCTCTTACTACATCTTTCACTGTTTCTATAGCTGCACTATTGTGGACCACAGGAAAAGGAGGACCGAGCACACCCCCATTCTCATCGACGGGGCTGTAGTGGAACAAGTTGAGATTCCTTCACAGCTTAACAAAGGGCTACCCAGACCCCTCTTTTACGCAGCTGCAACTCTGTTTATAATCTATGCATAGTCACTTTAACTCTACCTACATGTACATATTACCACAATTACCTCAACTAACCGGTGCCCCTGCACATTGACACTGTACTGGTACCCCCTGTATATAGCCTCGCTTGTTATTTTCCTGCTGCTGTTTAATTATTTTTATTTTTATTTTCAATTTTTTACTTATCTATTTTTAACTTTAACACTTTCTAAAATTTACTTAACTTATTAAAGCATTGTTGGTTATGGGCTTGTAAGTAAGTATTTCACTGTAAGGTCTACTACACCTGTTGTATTCAGTGGCATGTGACAAATACAATTTGATTTGAATTCACATGCAACAGCCCTGAACTCCTGAAAAAATAATTTGAAAAATATCTCCTCATCCCATTTCCTGCTGCATCTTCCACCCTCATTCTTACAGTACACTTGATTGGGGAGTGATCACTACCCCATGTAGAATCCTCCCATACCTCCCAGCTACATCTGCCTTCCATCATTGAACTAGAGATCAGAGTAGGAGCCAGAGCAGATTAATTTCGTGTTACTGGGTCTCCCCCTCTCTGACGACGTCGTTCATTTCGATACCCTACCTCCGTCGCTGAAGTCTCTTGTTATATTCCTCTTAGGTCTGGACAGTGGTATTTTGTCTATCCAGGCAAACAAGTCTTGCAATATTTCTTCGTTTAATTTTTTGTCCATTCTGTATACCGGTCCTTCATCGGACAACTTTGCACTTCGATTTGCAGCTTGCCTGTATCGTTAGCTCGCTCGCGTCCCACGATGGTCGTCATTAGTTACCATAGCCACAAAGTCATAAACCCCGCCCATTTCTACAATTTCTCTTCTTAAAATCTGATTTTAAACCTAACCGTAACCTCACTGATAACCGTATCACTAACCCTAATCTAAAATTAAGACCAAAAAGCAATATATATATATATATAAGATATGGCCAACTTAACTTTGTGACTGTGCTATCTAGTGGAAACAGGTTGTTTGTTTAACTCGTTGCTAGGTAACAAATATGGAATCTGAGAAAAGACAAACCTCATCAGTAATGAGTGAGCCCATAGAAATATAATTATGAGTGAGCTAGAGACAGTGGGGAGTGAGCTAGAGACAGTGGGGAGAGAAAGAACAACACACTGAAAAGTGTAGACATATTATTATTTTATAATAGATAACATATTTTCCAATAAATAGCATGTCTACACATTCGTTGTCAAGTTTTTGTGTGGTATAAAATGTGCACTGAGATGCAAAGCAGAATGCAGAGACCCTTCAAAACATTACAATCAACATCATGGGGCGGCAGGGTAGCCTAGTGGTTAGAGCGTTGGACTAGTAACCGGAAGGTTGCAAGTTCAAACCCTGAGCTGTCATTCTGCCCCTGAACAAGGCAGTTAATACACTGTTCCTAGGCCATCATTGAAAATAAGAATTTGTTCTTAACTGTCTTGCCTCAACAAATAAAAGAATACATACAGTCATCATACACCAACAGTAAAGTAAGTTTGAACGTTTTAATAATGACAAGATTAACCAGAGTGGTCCAAATGGACCCTTCGACCCTACCCAAGCCATTCCTACTTCACCCTGGGTTCGTTCCACAGGATGCAACATTTTAATAATATATACAGTATGTATTTTATCCAAAGAGACTTATAGTCATGCATGCATACATTTTACATATGGGTGGTTGCAGGAATCAAACCCACTACCCTGGCATTACGCGTGCCATGCCTTACCAACTGAGCTACAAAGGACCACATTTAGATAGAAATACACTATGTAGAACAAACATGCCTCTCTGCAGGTTTGTCTAGGTTACTTTCGAAATGTAATTTGTTACAGTTACTGTACTGAACAAAAATATAAATGTAACATGCAACAATTTCAACAATGTTATTGAATTAGAGTTCATCATAAGTAAATCAGTCAATTGAAATAAATTCATTAGGCCCTAATCTATGGATTTCACGTGACTGGGCAGGGGAGCAGCCATGGGTGGGCCTGAGAGGGCATAGGTTCAACCATTTGGGAGCCAGGCCCACCCACTGGGGAGCCAGGTCCAGCCAATCAGCATTTGTTTTTCCCCGCAAAAGGGCTTTATTACAGACAGAAATACTCCTCAGTTTCATCAGCTGTCCGGGTGGCTAGTCGCAGTTGAAGAAGCCGGGTGTGGATGTCCTGGGCTGGCGTAGTTACACGTGGTCTGCGTTTGTGAGGCCGGTTGGAAGTACTGCCAAATGTTCTAAAACAATGTCGGAGGCAGTTTATGGTAGAGCAATGAACATTCAATTCTCTGGCAACAGCTCTGGTGGACATTCCTGCAGTCAGCATGCCAAGTGCATGCTCCCTCAAAACTTTTTACATCTTTGACATTGTGTTGTGTGACAAAACTGCACATTTTAGAGTGGCCTTTTATTGTCCACAGCACAGGGTGCATCTGTGTAATGATCATGCTGTTTAATAAGGTTTTTTTAATTACATTTTTTATTTATTATTGAATATCCGAAACAGACAATATACTTGCAGTGAAGCCGCTCAACAACTACATCATACCAGTCATTCAACAGATTCCCATTCAGAGTGACACACAGAAGCATCCAGGGTCAATGCCCTGCTCAAGGGCACGTTGAAAAATCTACCACCAGGCCAAAAAACATGAACCCGAACCTTCCAAGATCACCCCACAGTTCCCCAATAGCTGTCCCTCAACCATTCGAGACCCCTCCCACAGGGAGGAAAATAAAAAACACAATTAATCCCATTCCCCTCCCCCAAGAAACCTCCAATGCACCAACAACCAAGAGAATGAACTAAAGAGAAAAAAGGAAACAGCAAACAACAATGCAAAAAAAATAATAATAATAATAATACATTTAAAACAAAGGACATCAAGGACAACTAACATTATAACAGCAATGCCAACTGTATATGTTTGTGTGCATGTTTGGCACTATTACATGTATGTATGTGTTCTTGTATGTGTTTATTTGAATGAGAGCGTGTTTATATGTGTTTATATGTGTTTATATTCATGCGTACAAACACCTGCACGGCATCAGCCTCAGGCAAATGGGCATTAGATGTAAAAACACTGCCCCTCAGTGTCATTCAAACTTCTTTGACCATCATTCTATCTCCCACACAGGAACTCTACTCTCACCTGTCTCTAATTCTTCATCCCAACCCTTAGCTTCCCTCAGCCCATCCCATCTATCTCTGCTGGCCACCCTCTTCGGGTTTCTAAGTAACATAGATCTTTCAACTATGCTGTGATGTTTAACGTACAATTTCAAACTATCTAATCAAATAGAATCCACAAGTTGAAGATAAATACTTTTACTAAGAGTATTAGTATATTAGTAATTGACTGACACGGTCTCTCCAGATCTCCTAACCGTACTATTTTTAGGGTCAATTTTAGATCAATGCTATGCATTTTCAGTCATTCCTGAACCTGAGACCAGAAAGAGGCTACCTAAGGGCAATACCAAAATAAATGGTCTGTTGATTCTGTATCCTCACAACAAAATCTGCAGAGCCTCGATGATTCTATGCTCCAAATATTCAACATTTTGTTGGTGGCAAGAATTCAATATAATAATTTTAGCTGAAAAGCACGAAGTCTTGAATCTTGCGTTGTTTTATATATCAACTCATACACCCTGTACCATGGAATCGGTACATCAAAAATCTCTTCCCAACTATTTTGCAATCTGCATGGCACAGTTGTCAACATCCTGGTCCTCAAATGAAACTGGTATACTTTCCTATTTATGCTATTTTTATTCCTCCGACAATTTTGATCCTTTATATTGGGCAGACAGACCAGTTCCCTACCTCTTCCCGCTGCCACCTGCCTCCTCCATTTTGGGGGTAATGCTGCAATCAATTGGTTGTACTGTTAGATTGAGCAGACCTTCCCATACAATTCAGATAACTCCATGAAGGACATAAATCTACCATTCCAATTTACAATATAATTTAAGAACAAAATACCCTTTTCAAACATCTTTCCCATAAATACATGTATTTTATCAACCAGCACATTTAAGTTCAGCCATAATATTTGTTCTATCTTTACTGGGGGATGAAATTGAAATTGTAGCCAGCTCTGCAATGCTTGTTTGAAAAAGACAGATACTTTGAAAAAAGTATAATTTTCAATTAATCGAAAATGAGACATGGCAATCTGCACAAAGGGACATTATTAAACAATGGATGAGCTTTTCTTAGTAATCTTGTCACGGCTTTCTGTCAGGACCCGGTTACGAACCCGGGTCTCCGGAGTGAGAAACAGTCACTTAACCAACTGAACCACGAATAGTCGGCAGAACCCAGAAGATGAGGCAGACACACCAGTACTTGAGACGTTGTATTTAATAAAGTAAAATGTGAAGTCCTTCAGGAAAACATGTAACTCCACAACCTCAAAAGGAATTCCACAAGAACAAGGTAATCCACAAGGTAATCCTCCAAGACAAAAAGGTAAATCCACAAGGTGGTAGGTATAGCATAAAAAGCCTCAAAAGATACTCAAAAATAAATAAACAAGAACAAAAAACAGTATTCCACAAGAGCGTCCACCGGGATCAACAAGAGTTCACAGAATACTAGGGCTGGGTGCTAACATACAAACACAGAGCAAAGAACTGAGGGAAACTAAGGGTTTAAATACAATCAGGGAAAACGAGGCACAGGTGCAAATAATAATGGGGATCAAGGGAAAGCAAAAGGTCAAAAAGCACAATGGGGGCATCTAGTGACCAAAAACCGGAACAACCCTGGCCAAATCCTGACACTTTCGTTGTGGGAAGGAGGAGCGGACCAAAATGCAGCGTAGTTGTGATTAATTTTATTTAATAAGGAAACTATGCACGATTAAACTAACAAAAGTACGAAAACTGAAACCAGCCCGATCTGGTGCAAAACACAGAGACAGGAACAATCACCCAGAAACACAGTGAAACCCAGGCTACCTAAATATGGTTCCCAATCAGAAACAATGACTAACACCTGCCTCTGATTGAGAACCATATCAGGCCAGATATAGAAATAGACAAACAAGACATCCAACATAGAATGCCCACTCAGATCACACCCTGACCAACCAAAACATAGAAACATACAAAATAAACTATGGTCAGGGTGTGACAAATCTACTTGAGAACCATATAGGATTCAAATAAAACTTTTGAATGAGTGACGCTTTTAGAGAGAGGTTTAGTGCTTTCATATTTAATCATACCAACCCTCTCAATTCATATTCATGATATAGATAGGCACGTTTTATTTTGTCTGGTTTAGCGTCCCAGATAAAGCGAAATATTTTTTGCTCATATAATTTAAAAAACGAATCATCAGGAGTAGGCAGTGCCATAAGTAAGTGAGTAAACTGAGATATGACTGAGTTAATCAGTGAGTTTTAATGAGTTAATCAGAGCAATTTTTCCATAAATAGACAGGTATTTACCTCTCAATGGTTGCAGGAGCTTGTCTATTTTCACAAGTGTTCTATTGAAATTCATTGTGGAGAGCTTATTTATATATTTTGTGATATGAATACCGAGTATGTCTACTTCACCATCAGCCCATTTTATAGGTAAACTGCAGGGTAATGTAAAAGTTGTATATTTTAAAGATCCAATATGTAATACTGTACACTTATCATAATTAGGTTTTAGTCCAGGGAGTACAGAAAAGTTATCCAGATCTTCAATGAGACATTGCAGGGATCAAGCTTGTGGACTTAATATAAAACTTGAGTCATCAGCATACCTTTGTATTTAAGCTTTGGATTTCTAATCCTCTAAATGTTGTTATTGGATCTGATTTTTATAGCTAGCATTTTGATGGCTATAACAAATAGCGGACACCCTTGTTTAACTTCTCTTGACAATTCAAAACTCTCTGCGAAGTAGCCGTTATTTACTATTTTACACCTGGGATTGCTATACATTATTTTTACCCATTTTATAAGAGAATTACCGAACTTGAAAAAAATCCAGGCATTTATAAATAAAATCCAGTCTTACTTTATCAAATGGCTTTTCAAAATCCGCTATAAATGCCATTCCTGGCTTCTTATATGTTTCGTAATTGTCACGCCTTGGTCTTAGTATTTTGTGTTTTAGTTAATTAGTTAGTCAGGCCAGGGTGTGACATGGGTTTATTGTTTGTTGTATTCTTAGTGGGTTTTTTTAGTTATTGGGATTGTAGCTGATTAGGGGTGTGTGTTACATAGGTTTGGCTGCCTGAGGCGGTTCTCAATCAGAGTCAGGTGATTCTCGTTGTCTCTGATTGGGAACCGTATTTAGGTAGCCTGGGTTTCGCTTTGTATTTCGTGGGTGATTGTTCCTGTCTCTGTGTTAGTGTTCACCAGTCAGGAAAAACCCCCATGGCATACCGGTGAAGGTATATGAAGTAGGTTTCACGTTCCGTTTTGTTGTTTTGTATTTATTCGTTAATTCATGTATAGCTTTGTTATTTGTTTTCACTATTAAAAATGAGTAACAAACACGCTGTATTTCGGTCCGACTCTCTTTTGACAAACGAAGAACGTCGTTACAGTAATGTTCTATTATTTCTAGTAGTTGTCGTGTATCATCTCCCATGTAAAAACCCTGTCTGACATGGATGAACAATACCTGGTAAAACCCTTTTAATTCTGAGTGCTATGCATTTCGCTAGTATTTTTGTATGACAACATTGAAGTGTAAGGGGTCTCCAGTTTTTAGATAGACTGGGTCTTTATATTTGCCATCTGGGTCTTGTTTTAATGAGAGAGAAATCAGACCTTCCTGCTGAGTACCTGACAGACTACCATTTTTTATAGGAGTAGTTAAAACAATCTAACAATGGAGCATTTAGTATATCAAAAAATACTTCATATACCTTTACCGGTATGCCATGGGGGTTTTCCAGACTGAAATGATTTAATAGCCTCAAAAAGTTATTCTTCTGTAATTTGGCCTTTGGACTGATCTTTCTGTACATTTGTTCATTTTCCGTTTTTTATATTATTTGGAAAAATTCCTTAACATAATCTTCATTCAGTGGGAGAGGACGAGACGCAAAAGAGAACATCTGCCTAAAATAATTAGCTTTCTCTTTTAAAATATAATTCAGAGAATCATAGATGACTCCGTAACGAGCTTCTGCAAATTGTTTTTGTTAGCGTTCCTGTATTGGAGATTCAGGAAGAATTTTGTGAATTTTTCTCCATATTCCATCCAGTTTGCTTTATTCTTTTTAATAAGCTTCTAGATATGCCACACCTGTCAGGTGGATGGATTCTTTCAGCAAAGGACAAATGCTCACTAACAGGGCTGTAAACAAATTTGTGCACAACATTTGAGAGAAATAAGCTTTTTTGTGCATATGGAACATTTCTGGGATCTTTTATTTCAGCTCATGAAACCAACACTTTTAAATGTTTTATTTAACTAGGCAAGTCAGGTAAGAACAAATTCTTATTTTCAATGACAGCCTAGGAACAGTGGGTTAACTGCCTCGTTCATGGGCAGAACGACAGATTTGTACATTTTTACCTTTACCTTTACCTTTTTGACCAGATTTTTAAAATGTGGTTTCCATTTGGTTTCTGCTGTTCGGAAAATTCCACCAAATGGCGACTGGTTGCTTATTGCAAATGGACAAAACATCACCAAACGGAAAGACTTCGAAGACGAAACTCGGTGAGCACAGGTTTGGCCAAATGGGCTTTTAGCCCAGAAACAAGATGACGTCAAGGACTCAACACTTTCTGAGTTAAGGCCCATTGTCTGGGATTAGAGGTCAAAAATGGCAATACAGCGCTAATTTGACCACTTCACGTCAAAGTACATAAACCTATGGTGTAAGGAGAAAAAGAACCAGCCATTTATCTATCGTACTTTAAGAGAAATAATTCAATGTCCTTTTGGTAATGGTTAAAGAAATGTGTTTATTATTTATAAATCCAGTTGTGGCGTGTTTAGACGAATCCGTTAAGGCGGGTTTTAGAGCTCTACATGATTTCTGTGATTTTCTGAACTCACACACATAGTCAATGGGGAGTGACAGAGTGTGAGGCTTACAGACACACAAAGCCTGCAATAGTTACCTGCGTTCGAATTATAAAAGAACTGTCAGACCTAGAGCTCTGAGACATTACATACATGTTCTAGAGCTTAATAAGCCAATAGTGCACGGTGAGTTATGTGGCTCTAGAAGGTTCTCAGGCCGTCCATTGCAATGAATTCAATTAATTTTGAACATCGCGAAAATGCCGACATTTAGAAAAGTCCCAGAATCACAAGACTAGGTGCATTGAAACCGGCTCGGCCCATAGAGACTATAGATCTTTCAGGGACCCCGTAGCAACACCTGGAAAAAGTGCATTTTCAGCACTAAGGTCGCAGCTCGGGCTCCTGTCGAGCCGAAACTCGGGATTTGGGATAGCCTCAGCTAGGTCTATACATGTCTGAACTGGACCTGCAGCTAGAACGTTACTACGTGTTTTAAGTTTTTATTAAGGTTTCATACGGCTGGTGGGCAGTATTGCGTAGCTTGGATGAATAAGGTGCCCAGAGTAAACTATGCATATTATTAGTAGATTTGGATAGAAAATACTCTGAAGTTTCTAAAACTGTTTGAATGACGTCTGTGAGTATAACAGAACTCATATGGCAGGCTAAAAACCAAGAAGAAATCCAACCGGGAAGTGGGAAATCTGAGGTTTGTAGTTTTTTAACTCTTTGCCTATCCAAGATACAGTGTAAATTTGGTCCGATTGCACATCCTAAGGCTTCCACTAGACGTCAACAGTCTTTAGAACCTTGTTTGAGGCTTGTATTGTGAAAGAGGAGAGAATGAGAGCTGTTTCAACCAGAGGTCTGGCAGAAGGCCATGAGCTGATCACGCGTGCACCCGTGAGAGCGACCTGTGTTCCATTGCAATTCTAAAGACAAAGGAATTCTCCGGTTGGAACGTTATTGAAGATTTATGTTAAAAACTTCCTAAAGATTGATTCTATACATCGTTTGACATGTTTCTACAAACTCTAATGGTACTTTTTGACTTTTTGTCTGGACCTAGTGCTCGCGCCTCATGAATTTGGATTTGTGAACTAAATTCTCAAACAAAAAGGAGGTATTTGGACATAAATTAGGGACTTTATCGAACAAAACAAACATTTATTGTGGAACTGGGATTCCTGGGAGTGCAGTCTGATGAAGATCATCAAAGGTAAGTGAATATTTATAATGCTATTTCTGACTTCTGTTGACTCCACAACATGGCGGGTATCTTTATGCATGGTTTGCTTTTTCCATAAAGTTTTTTTGAAATCTTACACAGTGGTTGCATTACGGAGAGGTATATCTGTAATTCCACACGTAACACTTGTATCTTTTATCAATGTTTATTATGATTTCTGTAAATTGATGTGGCTCTCTGCAAAATCACCGGATGTTTTGGAAGCAAAACATCACTGAACATAACGCGCCAATGTAAACTGAGATTTTTGGATATAAATATGAACTTTATCAAACAAAACATACATGTATTGTGTAACATGAAGTCCTATGAGTGTCATCTGATGAAGATCATCAAAGGTTAGTGATTCATTTTATCTCTATTTCTGCTTTTTGTGACTCCTCTCTTTGGCTGGAAAAATTGTGTTTTTCTGTGACTAGGTGCTGACCTAACATACCTGTTTGGTGTGCTTTCGTCGTAAAACCTTTTTGAAATCAGACACGGTGGTGGGATTAACAACACATGTATCTTTAAAATGGTGTAAAATACTTGTATGTTTGAGGAATTTTAATTATGAGATTTCTGTTTGAATTTGGCACCCTGCACTTTCGCTGGCTGTTGTCATATCGATGCCGTTAGCGGGATTTCAGCCGAAATAAGTTTTAAACAGAAGGCGCTGTGAATTTTGGGCCTACTCTGAAATATGTGATAGTTGGCTTCTAAATGTGTTGGACAAAGTTGGTTTGGTGTCAGTATGTATCAATTTGGTGTCAGAATGCTATCTTATTGTCTGACGGATGCTGACTTGACGACTGACTTTTGTCCGTTTGTAATAAGTTTCAACAGTGATGAACTAGCTTGGTCGATAGCCAATGAGCTGAGGTAAACGGCAATATGTAATGGTTATGTGTTGGAAGACCAACCCATGTAGTAAACTCCGGCGTAAAGAGGGTCATTCGCCATTGAAGATTCATACTGGAAGGAGCCACGCATGTTACACACAGCACTATTTTGGTAAAGTGCATCTTCAGCTGTTTATATATATATATATATCAGTATGGCGACTAAGTCAGGGAAAGCTAAATCTAAGTCTAGATATACAGATGTACACACAATTTTTAAAGAAATTGATCGGGAAAGTGAGACAGAGATTGTTGGAGGACGATTCATTTACCTAGCATAGCTTTGATTCCCAAATTCCCAATATTTTTTGAACGGAGAGGACATCGTTTTGGACTGGTAAATTCTTCTCATGCTAATGCTGTTGTTTGAAATTAATAATATAAAATATTATTTGTGATTTTTTAAATTTTTGTAGCAATATATAAAAATGTAATGAAATGTGTAAAGTACACGTTGGCTATACATTGTGGGTGGGGGTATGTTTGTATGTATGTGTATGACCCATAGCCTATGTTTGTATGTATGTGTATGACCCATTGCCTATGTTTGTGTGTGTATATATACATATTGTGGATTAGAGGGAGCATGGCCGAGATGCGTGTGTCTGCCGCTCCACCCCACCCCAACCCCACATGAAATAGCCTATTTGAGGTTGTTGAGGGGAGGGCAGGCCCACAGCAATGGCCAAAGTGAAATGGAGACAGTAGATACAGCTGGTCTGTTGTAATATAATAAAGACAGTAGATCTAGCTTGTCTGTCATAATATAATAGAGACAGTAGATCTAGCTGAAATGTCATAATATAAAATAGACAGTAGATCTAGCTGGTCTGTCATAATATAAATGAGACAGTAGATCTAGCAGGTCTATAATAATATATTCAACCTTATGTTCCCTGTACTCTATATATATATATATATATGTTTATTATACCTGTTGATACCTGCTCATATGTGAAACTATTCTAACTAAACATTTTCTTTCACAGTGACACTGACTCTGAATGGGAGCCCCCAGTGCCAAGGTGTCCATCCCCCACTGAAGCTGGTTCATCCAGCCGGACACCTGTTGTCTCAGCGCTACTGGGGCATGGACCGCAAATAATGTCCCCATTCCAACTGCAATAAATAGCATGGGAGGTGTGGACCTGTCAGATGCGCTGATAGGCTATTACAATGTTCTCCATAAGACGATGAAATGGTACAAGACCTTCTTCTATCATTTCATCGACATTGCTGTGGTGAATGCATTCATCCTACACAAGGAAATGGCTAAAAGCTGTGGAAAGACCCCCAACTCACAGCTAGCCTTCAGAGAGCTGCTCATCAAGGATCTTGCTGGCTACAGCACCACAGCACCACTGCACCACATGCTGGCCCCTCTACCTCTGTCCCTACTGCTCCTGCCACAAGAGGTGTTCATTTGCCCAAATGTATTTCTGCAGGCATGGATGTGCCTCAGGGCCAAAAGGGCACAGCATGGAGGCGTCGCTGTGTTCTTTGCAAAATGAAGTCCCCCATCACCTGCACCACATGCTTGGTGACCCTCTGCTTTACGGCAGAAAGAGACTGCTATGGCACATGGCATTAGCAGCACAATATTGTGTAGAGAACTGAGGGTCTTCCAAATATTGAAAGTGTTATTTTGTAAATGTGTATATATTTTTCTCAATTGTTTTTGGGGAGGGGGGTGTGTTAGAATACCATTTTGGTATTTTGTATATAGTTATACCATTCAAAATGTATAACTTCACCAATTTGGCCACTTGGGTACATTTGAGCTACTTGTGTGGGACATGTTTGTTGAATGTTTGTTTTGTCTTGTTCATTTTAAAGATACAACAATAAAAATAAAAAGTGTATGATATTATCTAAACCAGATCTATTGTGTTATATTCTCCTACATTCAATTCACATTTACACAAACTTTTCTTTCAAATGAAACCAAGAATATGCATATCCTTGGTTCTGGGCCTGAGCTACAGGCAGTTAGATTTGGGTATGTCTTCAGGCGGAAATAGAAAAAAGTAGGGGGTAGCTGTAAGAGGTTATTAATGGCTGTGATAGAAAACTTTGGATGGATTAACATTGTAGTTACTCCACAATACGAACCTAAATGACAGAGTGAAAAGAAGGAAGCCTGTACAGAATAAAGATATTCGAAAACATGCATCTTGTTTGAAATAAGGCACTAAAGTAAAACAGAAATGTAAATCCAACACAACACATCACTGAGTAACATTCTTCATATTTTCAAACATGGTGGTGGCTACATCAAGTTATGGGTATGCTTGTCATTGGCAAGGACTAGGGAGTTATTTTCTAAAAATGGAAAAGAACTAAGCACAGGCATTGGTCTGAACCCAAAAAACACCACAACGCCTATTCCACCCATGCTCTACCAAGGTTTTACAGCACACAGCTTTGACCTACTACAGTAGCTACTATAATGTGATTTGTACAGAATACTGTCATGCATCCCTCCGGGAACTTTGTCATTACGCACACCTGGTCCCCATATCCCTGATTGTAATTGTATAAATGTGCCCTTTGGTTCACCATTGGGCTGTCGATTATTGTTACAATGTGCATTGGTCGTGTGAGTACCTGTGCTGTGTTGTTTTGGCTTTCGTGACACTTGTATTGTGCAGATAATTACGGGTTTCATCCCATGTGGAATCATTGTGTGCGTGCGTGTATGATACGGGTCTTGTTTTATCAATTGCTGTGCTGTTCAATGGACAGTTCATTACCTCTGTCAGAAGAATGTGTAGCTTAAAGTTATGTTTGTACTTGTTTTTTACAATCGGCCTATATCTAAAAATATATACAGCCAAATCATATACACTACCGGTCAAAGGTTTTAGAACAACTACAGTACTCATTCAAGGGTTTTTCTTTATTTCTACTATTTTCTACATTGTAGAATAAAATTGAAGACATCAGAACTATGAAATAAGACATATGGTATCATGTAGTAACCAAAAAAGTGTTCAACAATTCAAAATATATTTTGTATTTGAGATTCTTCAAATTGCCACCCTTTGCCTGATGACAGCTTTGCACACTCTTGGCATTCTCTCAACCAGCTTCACCTGGAATGCTTTTCCAACAGTCTTGAAGGAGATCCCACATATGCTGAGCACTTGTTGGCTGCTTTTCCTTCACTCTGTGATCCGACTCATCCCAAACCATCTCTATCTGGTTGAGGTTGGGTGATTGTGGAGGCCAGGTCATCTGATGCAGCACTCCATCACTCTCCTTCTTGGTAAAATAGTCCTTACACAACCTGGAGGTGTGCTGGGTCATTGTCCTATTGAAAAACAAATGATAGTCCCACTAAGCCCAAACCAGATGGGATGGCATATCGCTGCAGAATGCTGTGGTAGACATGCTGGTTAAGTGTGCCTTGAATTGTAAATAAATCACAGACAGTGTCACCAGCAAAGCACCCTCACATCATAACACCTCCTCCATGCTTTATGGTGGGAAATACATATGCGGAGATCATCCGTCTACCCACACCACGTCTCACAAAGACACGGTGGTTTCAACCAATTTGACGCCAGACCAAAGGACAAATTTCCACCGGTCTAATGTCCATTGCTCGTGTTTCTTGGCCCAAGCAAGTCTCTTCTTCTTATTGGTGTCCTTTAGTAGTGGTTTCTCTGCAGCAAATCGACCATGAAGGCCTGGTAACTCAAATGAACTTATCCTCTGCAGCAGAGGTAACTCTGGGTCTTCCATTCCTGTGGCGATCCTCATGAGAGCCAGTTTCATCATAGCGCTTGATGGTTTTTCAAATCAAAACAAATAAAAGTTTAATTGTCACGTGCACCGAATACAATAGGTTCTAACCAATAGTGCAAAAAACGTATTAGGTGAACAATAGATAAGTAAAGAAATAAAAAAACAGTAAAAAGACAGGCTATATACAGTAGCGAGGTTACAAAAGTAGCGAGGCTACATACAGACAACGGTTTGTCAGGCTGATTGAGGTAGTATGTACATGTAGATATGGTTAAAGTGACTATGCATATATGACGAACAGAGAGTAGCAGTAGCGTAAAAGAGGGGGTTGGCGGGTGGCGGGGGGCGGGACACAATGCAGATAGCCTGGTTAGCCAATGTGGGGGAGCACTGGTTGTTCGGCCCAATTGAGGTAGTATGTACATGAATGTTTAGTTAAAGTGACTATGCATATATGATAAACAGAGAGTAGCAGCAGCGTAAAAAGAGGGGTTGGGGAAGCACACAATGCAAATAGTCCAGGTAGCCATTTGATTACTTGTACCTGAGTCCTATGGCTTGGGGGTAAAAACTGTTGAGAAACCATTTGTCCGAGACTTGGCACTCTGGTACTGCTTGCCATGCGGTAGTAGAGAGAACAGTCTATGACTGGGATGGCTGGGGTCTTTGACAATTTTTAGGGCCTTCCTCTGACACCGCCTGGTGTAAAGGTCCTGGATGGCAGGCAGCTTAGCCCCAGTGATGTACTGGGCCGTACGCACTACCCTCTGAAGTGCCTTGCGGTCAGAGGCAGTGTTGCAACCAGTCAGGATGCTCTCGATGTTGCAGCTGTTGAACCTTTTGAGGATCGCATGACCCATGCCAAATCTTTTTAGTTTCCTGCGGGGGAATAGGCTTTGTCATGCCCTGTTCACGACTGTCTTGGTGTGTTTGGACCATTCTAGTTTGTTGTTGATGTGGACACCAAGAAACATGACGCTCTCAACTTGCTCCACTACAGCCCCGTCGATGAGAATGGGGGCATGCTCGGTCCTCCTTTTCCTGTAGTCCACAATCATCTCCTTAGTCTTGGTTACGTTGAGGGAGCGGTTGTTATTCTGGCACCACCCGGCCAGGTCTCTGACCTCCTCCCTATTGGCTGTCTCGTCGGTAATCAGGCCTACCACTGTTGTGTCGTCTGCAAACTTAATGATGGTGTTGGAGTCATGCCTGGCCATGCAGTCGTGGTTGAACAAGGAGTACAGGAGGAGAATGAGTACGCACCCCTGGGGAGCTCCAGTGTTGAGGATCAGCATGGCAGATGTGTTGCTACCTACTCTCACAACCTGGGGGCGGCCTGTCAGGAAGTCCAGGATCCAGTTGCAGAGGGAGGTGTTTAGTCCCAGGATCCTTAGCTTTGAGGGTACTATGGTGTTGAACGCTGAGCTGAAGTCAATGAATAGCATTCTCACATACAGTGCCTTGCGAAAGTATTCGGCCCCCTTGAAATTTGCGACATTTTGCCACATTTCAGGCTTCAAACATAAAGATATAAAACTGTATTTTTTTGTGAAGAATCAACAACAAGTGGGACACAATCATGAAGGTCAACGACATTTATTGGATATTTCAAACTTTTTTAACAAATCAAAAACTGAAAAATCGGGCGTGCAAAATTATTCAGCCCCCTTAAGTTAATACTTTGTAGCACCACCTTTTGCTGCGACTACAGCTGTAAGTCGCTTGGGGTATGTCTCTATCAGTTTTGCACATCGAGAGACTGACATTTTTTCCCATTCCTCCTTGCAAAACAGCTCGAGCTCAGTGAGGTTGGATGGAGAGCATTTGTGAACAGCAGTTTTCAGTTCTTTCCACAGATCCTCGATTGGATTCAGGTCTGGACTTTGACTTGGCCATTCTAACACCTGGATATGTTTATTTTTGAACCATTCCATTGTAGATTTTGCTTTATGTTTTGGATCATTGTCTTGTTGGAAGACAAATCTCCGTCCCAGTCTCAGGTCTTTTGCAGACTCCATCAGGTTTTCTTCCAGAATGGTCCTGTATTTGGCTCCATCCATCTTCCCATCAATTTTAACCATCTTCCCTGTCCCTGCTGAAGAAAAGCAGGCCCAACCCATAATGCTGCCACCACCATGTTTGACAGTGGGGATGATATGTTCAGGGTGATGAGCTGTGTTGCTTTTACGCCAAACATAACGTTTTGCATTGTTGCCAAAAAGTTCAATTTTGGTTTCATCTGACCAGAGCACCTTCTTCCACATGTTTGGTGTGTCTCCCAGGTGGCTTGTGGCAAACTTTAAACGACACTTTTTATGGATATCTTTAAGAAATGGCTTTCTTCTTGCCACTCTTCCATAAAGGCCAGATTTGTGCAATATACGACTGATTGTTGTCCTATGGACAGAGTCTCCCACCTCAGCTATAGATCTCTGCAGTTCATCCAGAGTGATCATGGGCCTCTTGGCTGCATCTCTGATCAGTCTTCTCCTTGTATGAGCTGAAAGTTTAGAGGGACGGCCAGGTCTTGGTAGATTTGCAGTGGTCTGATACTCCTTCCATTTCAATATTATCGCTTGCACAGTGCTCCTTGGGATGTTTAAAGCTTGGGAAATCTTTTTGTATCCAAATCCGGCTTTAAACTTCTTCACAACAGTATCTCGGACCTGCCTGGTGTGTTCCTTGTTCTTCATGATGCTCTCTGCGCTTTTAACGGACCTCTGAGACTATCACAGTGCAGGTGCATTTATACGGAGACTTGATTACACACAGGTGGATTGTATTTATCATCATTAGTCATTTAGGTCAACATTGGATCATTCAGAGATCCTCACTGAACTTCTGGAGAGAGTTTGCTGCACTGAAAGTAAAGGGGCTGAATAATTTTGCACGCCCAATTTTTCAGTTTTTGATTTGTTAAAAAAGTTTGAAATATCCAATAAACGTCATTCCACTTCATGATTGTGTCCCATTTGCTGTTGATTCTTCACAAAAAAATGCAGTTTTATATCTTTATGTTTGAAGCCTGAAATGTGGCAAAAGGTCGCAAAGTTCAAGGGGGCCGAATACTTTCGCAAGACACTGTAAGTGTTCCTTTTGTCCAGGTGGGAAAGGGCAGTGTGGAGTGCAATAGAGATTGCATCATCTGTGGATCTGTTTGGGCGGTATGCAAATTGGGGTGGGTCTAGGGTTTCTGGGATAATGGTGTTGATGTGAGCCATTTTTGCGATTGGACTTAAAGAAACTTTCAAAGTTCTTGAAAATTTCCGTGTTGACTGACCTTCATGTCTTAAAGTAATGATGGACTGTCATTTCTCTTTGCTAATCTGAGCTGTTCTTGCCATAATATGGATTTGGTATTTTACCGAATAGGGCTATATTCGGTATATCCCCTACCTTGTCACAACACAACTGATTGGCTCAAATGCATTAAGATGTCACACCCTGGCCATAGAGAGGCTTTTATACCCTGTTTTGGTTAGGCCAGGGTGTGACTAGGGTGGGCATTATAGTTTCTTTATTTCTATGTTTTCTTTTTCTTAGTTTTTTTGCCAAGTGTGGTTCCCAATCAGAGGCAGCTGTTTACCATTGTCTCTGATTAGGGATCACATATAAGTTGTCATTCTCCTTTTGGTGTTTGTGGGATCTTGTTTTTTGTTAGCTCTCTGAAGCCTGCAGAACGTGACGTTCGTTATTCTTTTGTTGTTTTTGTTTGGTGTTCTGAGTAATTAAAGAATCGTGAACACTTACCACGCTGCACCTTGGTCTCCTTCCAACGACAAACATTACATAAGAGGAAAGAAATTCCACAAATTAACTTTTAACAAGGCACACCTTTTGATTGAAATGCATTCCAAGTGACTACCTCATGAAGCTGGTTGAGAGAATGTCTAGAGCGTATAAAGCAACAGTCAAGGCAAAGGGTGGCTATTTGAAGAATCTCAAATATATAATATATTTTGATTTGTTTCAAACTTTTTTGGTTACTAGATGATTCCATATGTGTTATTTCATAGTGTTGATCTCTTCATTATTATGCTACAATGTAGAAAATAGTCTAAATAAACACCTTTGAATGAGTAGGAGTTCTAAAACTTTTGACCGGTAGTTTACATGTAGGTAGAGTTATTAAAATGGCTATGCATATATGACAACAACAGAGAGTAGCAGCTGTGTAAAAGAGGGGGGGCAATGCAAATAGTCCGGGTAGCCATTTGATTAGATGTTCAGGAGTCTTACAGCTTGAGGGTAGAAGCTGTTTAGAGGCCTCTTGGACCTAGACTTGGCGCTCCGGTACCGCTTGCTGTGCGTTAGATTAAATTAATTAAATGTCAGGAATGGTAAAAAACTGAGTTTGAATGTTTTTTGGCTAAGGTGTATGTAAACTTCCGACTTCAACTGTATCATACACATTTGAGTGTCCTGGACTTACATTTACATCAAGTCTATGAGACCAGGCTGGTGGGTGTGCTTAGGGGGGGTTGAACTATGTATGTGTATGTTTGTGTGTGTGTGTAATTAGCTCCAGTGATACAGTGGTGAAGGCTGTTAGAATATTAGACCATGGTAACATCAGATAGCATAGTAGATGGTTAATGATTCATCTCACTGTGTTGTTATGCTGACATACAGAATCTGGGCTAGGCTTGCTGGCCCCAGTGTGTCAGACAGAAACAATAATATCAATATCAAATTCAACTTCAGCAGCAGTATGTCAGACTTGTATAAATGTCTTCATATTTCCAGAATACAATCCATTCCACACGTAATGTGTAACTATTTTGTCCCTGTGTGTTGTCATTTAAATCCATCACAGATTAAGAACAGTTAGAGCCTCTTTAGTGTGTAGCAGTGGTGATGGCGAGGTTAAAATGTCGCTTATGACTTCCTTTTCCACATGACGACTTCTCATGGTGTATACACTAAACTAAACAGCCTATTCAAATGTCATAGCCAAACAACCCAAACATTCTTTATTTTGACCTTTATTTAACTAGGCAAGTCAGTTAAGAACAAATTATTATTTCCAATGACAGCCTAGGAACAGTGGGTTAAGTGCCTGTTCAGGGGCCAAACAACAGATTTGTACCTTTCAGGTTACTAGTCCAATAGTTTAACCACTAGGCTACCCTGCCGCCCCAACATGACAGCCAACATGACTAATGATACTGAATAACTGGGTGAGTTCAAAGGTCGAAATCAGAGTTTATTATACAACCTTTGATCTATTGTGTGTCAGGACAGGTGTGTGTATCACCCAGACTATAATATCAGCTGAGAAACACACAGGAAGAACACTTCACAGAGACATCATGTTCAGGTAAGAACCTCTTCCTGTACTTTCAGAGGAAAACCACTGCCATATAGTACAGAACACAGTGAATCAGTTAATCAGGTTAATAATCATCATCAATAGTCAGTTGATCATCATGTCTCTCTTCCTCTCAGAATTTCTGTGTTGATCTGCATCTCTCTACTGGTTTATGGCAACTCAGCCAAGCCATACAAGTCCCGGGTACGTACCGTAGACTGCATAAATATAACTTTTCTTCAATTTCTGTACTTGCCTCCCTTCAGTGTACTAGGTACTATTATTCTCCTATGCACCAGTCTTCTGTTCTCTCTCTTGCAGGATAAAGTGGCTGAGTCTGCAGTCCAGGAGACTCTGATGTGAGTCCTCTCTGTTCTGTTATCGTTCGGTTCTTATATAATAAAATATTCAGACCTGTGCAGAAAATGTGTATCAGCCTAAAGCCGGGATGCAATCCAATCGCACTTGGTCGACAACGCGCCGTTTACCTTGAATGTGTTTTCCCTCCCTCCACCCAGTAATAATGCTTCACTGTTCACTCCCTCTTTAGTTCTGAAAAGGAGGTGATGTTTGATCTGGGGCTGAAGCAGGTGGAGGCTCCCGAAGACATGGACATCACTAACAATGACATCCACCCTGTCATGCCCATCTGGAAGAACATGGAAGGGGGAGGTGGGAAGAGAAAGAAGGTAGAAAAAGAGGTAGTCCAAGGCAGATACTCCACAACCGAGGAGGACATGGACCATCTATACCACCCATCCATGGAGCAGACCCATGATGCTGACCTGGCCAGAGCCCGATCTCAGCCAGAGGACACCTTCGTTGGGATGGCCATCCAGACAGAGCCCCTAGAGGAGGATATCACCAAGTACTACCAGGAGGCTGGGATAGATCTAGATAACATCTCTCATCTCTTCTCAGGCCAGGTGGATCCACAGCACCCTGAACAGGACTGGGACGAACTCTACCATCCAGAGATGAAGAGGGGAGACGGGCTGTACCAAGTGGACGTGCCTCACCAGGGGGAGCTCTCTGCTGTAGGGGCAGAGGTCAAGGGTCATAGTGAGCCAGAGGAAGACAGGGATGACCTCTACCATGGTGACCGGCCTGTACCTGTTCAGGTGAATGGGAGTGGCCAGGACAGGCAGCAGTCTGCCGATCGGCCCTCTCAGAGGATGTACAGAGAACCAGAGGAGGACCTGGATTACCTCCATCATCATTAATTAAACACCTAAGACCCATGATATCTGCCCCCTAACTGACTGTCAGCTCTACAGTCAGCTACAGCTCTACTGCATCCAATCAAATACTGGTTATGATGAGAAAAATAATGATGCTAATAATGAAATAATTTATTTCACTGATGGTAATATGGTTTTGAGAATTTTTGTTGAGAATTTCAAAATTAATTGTTTGGTTAAAAGCTGTACATACAGCAATGGGTTAAATGCCCATCGGAGTGACTCTATAGAAGTCTATAAACTCACACTGTATGGATTTAACCGTTTATTATATGTTTAGTAACCAGTACTGTATAAGTCGATCTTCTAAGACATTAAAGACACTTGTAACCTCTACTGTAATGTCTGTCTTACATCTACTTAACAATCATTCACATGGAATACGAATAGAAAAATCACTATATTGTTTATTTACAATTGATACATTGCATTTTAGATTTCAGATGAATCTTGACATCAACATTAAAATAATATATATTTTTAAAGAAAATCTAGATGTTTCTCAGAAACATGCAAACTCAAATTCTTAGGTAATTTGTTAGGTAATGCAAAATTTGGTTGTGCCCTGTCGATAACATTAATTGTTGTGTGTCAATCTAGTAGTTCACCCGGGATGACTCCCTTCTTCAGTATCAGGCACCCATAGAGCGCTGTCTCCCTGTTTATAGAGAGAGAGGGACACAGTAAACACACACACACAAAACTAGAGAGATATCTAGTCAGTTGCACATCTGAATCAATTCAACCGAAATGTGTCTTCCACCATTTAACCCAACCCCTCCGGATCAGAGAGGTGCAGGGGGCTGGCTTAATTGTCGTCATCGGCAGCCTGGGAGCAGTTGTTGTTGGGTGTTAACTGCCTTGCTCAAGGGCAGAATGGCCGATTTCTCCACCTTGCCAGCTGGGAGATTCGAACCAGAGACCTTTTGGTCACTGGCCCAACGCTGTTAACCGCTAGGTTACCTGTCACCCCATTTATCTACACACACACACACACACACACACACACACACACACACACACACACACACACACACACACACACACACACACACACACACACACACACACACACACACACACACACAAAGAGAGAAAAACCTGTATCTCACCCAGTTGCTACAACAGCAAAGGCTTTCTTGGCTCGTTCATAGAACGCAAATCTCTCCACCTTCTCTAGAGGAGCCTGGACACAGAACACACCATAACATTCCTCAACATATAAGTATGTGTGTGTGCGCACGCGTTCACCCCTATCCACTCACCTGTACCCCAGCATGTGCCAGCTTCTGTCTGAAGATATCCCATACAGGAGTGACTAGTCCCCTTTTTTTGTCACTGTCCACCAACTCCATCACGGCAGCCTACACACGCACATGCACACAAAACAATTGGTCACTGTCCAGCTAGCTCTCCAGATGTGACATATTGACATTTCCAGTTGCTGGGGACCTACCGGATTGGGGACGTAGGTATCCAGGGGCAATAGCTTCAAAATGGCCTCCAAAAGCTCAGCAGCCCCTAGACCTGCAGGAAAATCACAGAGACTGACCATATGATACAATACAACACACACTTTAATTAGGGCCAGTATCGTGACACTCATTATAGTATCGTGGCAACACTTACAAGGAAACAAAACACAAAGCAGATTTAACTTCTTTAGGAAAACAATTATTTATTTATTATTTTCCATGCTATAGCAAACAATATTTTACATACATCGTGTTTTCATTTTTGCCAGGAAAAAAAAAAAAGTATACTACATACCGGTACTACACAGCATAAGTATCCAGAGTGTTTTTTCTGTTCCCCTGGTTAAGTAAAGGTTAACTATACACCTACCATCAGCTCGGATCTCAATGGGACCACAGGTGCAGGTGGAGGAGGTAGGGAAGTTCGTATCAGCCAGAACTGTAACGAGACAATGAATTCAAATATATCAATGTATCTCTTTATTGTCCTTGTTTGAGACTTCAATCTGTAACCAGGAGTTTGAGTTGAGAGATGAGTTGACACATTTTTTTTTTAAACAGAAGTTGCCAGATTGATTGGATGGGGGATAAACGAAAACTGTAATGTCTTCTATTGACTATTGTATACATGTATACATGATCCCAATTTTAGCTTCAAGACTCCGGAAACTTGAAAAAACAATATGCTGATTTATTGTTACATTGTATTGTTACATTAAACCATATCACCCGCTGTAGTTTAAAAACTCAAGTGTGGATAGTGCTAAAACAATGATGTCATATTTGAATTCTGCCATCTTTATGCACATTCAACATTACCACATGTGGTAAATGTGGATTCCTAGACCTGCACTGACACTAGGGATGGGGAAATGAAGCTTCCTGAAGCATTGAGGCATTATTGCCAATTGTGTCGAAAATAAGTTAATTACTCAATGCTTTAATCACCACAGTGTTTAGTTTATGAAGATTCGCATTAGCTATTGCACATTCCTGGGGTCCAGAAAAAAAACGTACACATATGACAAAGTACAGAACAGTAAAAGACGAGATCGACATAAAATATTACATTAAAAAGTGGCACCTGCTGGTCAAAGGAATTGAGTGCAGCCAAATTATTATAGTTGCCTTCCCACACGCCGTCGTTAAGTGCGCAGCGTAGCCTTTTTGATTTCTACCGAAACCAGAGATATTAGAGAAATAAGAG
This sequence comes from Oncorhynchus masou masou, assembly GCF_036934945.1. NCBI lineage: Eukaryota > Metazoa > Chordata > Actinopteri > Salmoniformes > Salmonidae > Oncorhynchus > Oncorhynchus masou. Next base: position 38,277,395 of record NC_088234.1, read on the forward strand.
ATAGGAATCTATTGGAAAATAGATGGAGGAACTTATAGCGCTGGGCAACGAATGGAGAAATGTATAACGCCCCACCCTGCGCCCAATTGACTCCCACTCACTCTTTGAAGGAGCGCACTCCTTGTCCCAAAGAACCCAGCATGCACCGCACGGCCCGACGCATGGGCAACATACACTATCAGCGATAGTACGAATCCAATGGAAATTCCCATCTCCTCAAAATTATCTTTGTCGAGAAACATATACCAAAAGTGTTTGTTCGATTAAACCAACCTTCGGACGTAACTGATCATGAGCCTCTGATAACGCGATTACATGCATCGGCACCAGGGTTGCCATGTCAGTGCTTTTACCTAATATTTGGCCTATATAAAATGATGTCGGGGAGAAAAATATATTGGTTGCGGTTTGCTGGTTTTTGGGATACTTCGAAGTTGCACCAGCTGCCATGAAATCTCTTAAAAAATATATATAAATATATATATACAGTGCCTTCAGAAAGTATTCATACCACTTGACTTTTTCCACATTGTTTGGTTACAGCCTTATTATAACATGGCTTAAATGTTTTTCCCCCTCATCAATCTACACACAATCAACCATATTGACAAAGCAAAAACAGGTTATAATTTTTTGCAAATTTATATATATATAAAAAAGAGTGAAATATCACATTTACACAAGTATTCAAACCCTTTACTCAGTGCTTAGTTGAAGCACCTTTGGCAGCAATTACAGCCTAGAGTCTTCTTGGGTATGACGCCACAAGCTTGGCACACCTGTATTTGGGGAGTTTCTCACATTCTTCTCTGCAGATCCTCTCAAGCTCTTTCAGGTTGGATGGGGAGCGCTGCTGCACAGCTATTTTCAGGTCTCTTCAGAGATGTTCGATCGGGTTCAAGTCTGGCCTCTAGCTGGGCCACTCAAGGACATTCAGAGAGTTGTCATAAAACCACTCATGCGTTGTCTGGGCTGTGTGCTTGTGGTTGTTGTCCTGCTGGAAGGTGAACCTTCGCCCCAGTCTGAGTTCCTGAGCACTCTGGAGCAGGTTTTCAACAAGGATCTCTCTGTACTTTGCTCCATTCATCTTTGCCTTGATCCTGACAAATCTCCCAGTCCCTGCAGCTGAAAAACATCCCCACAGCATGATGCTGCCACCACCATGATTCACTGTAGGAATGGTGCTAAGTTTTCTCCAGAGGTGGCGCTTTGCATTAAGGCCACAGCGTTAAATCTTGGTTTCATCAGACCAAAGAATCTTGTTTCTCATGGTCTGTGAGTCTTTAAGTGCCTTTTTGCAAACTCCAAGCAGGCTGTCATGTGCCTTTTACTGAAGAGTGGCTTCCGTCTAGCCGCTCGACCATAAAGGCCTGATTGGTGGAGTGCTGCAGAGATGGATGGCATTCTGGAAGGTTCTCCCATCTCCACAGAGGAACTCTGGAGCTCTGTCAGATTGACCATCGGGCTCTTGGTCACCTCCCTGACAAAGGCCCTTCTCCCCCGATTGCTTAGTTTGGCCGGGCTCCCACCTCTTGGAAGAGTCTTGGTGGTTCCAAACTTCTTCTATTTAAGAATGTGTGTTTTTGGGGACCTTCAATGCTGCAGACATTTTTTTGGTACCCTTCCCCAGATCTGTGCCTTGATACAATTCTGTTTCGGAGTTCTATGGACAATTCCGTCGACCTCATGGCTTGGTTTTTGCTAAACAGATAGGCTAATGTGGCTATATGTGGCTATATGTGCCACACAATATTTCTGTTTATTATTTATAAATTAGCAAACATTTCTAAAAACCTGTTTTTGCTTGGTCATTATGGGGTATTGTGTGTAGTTTGCTGAGGATTTTGATTAATCCATTTTAGAATAAGGCTGTAAGGTAACAAAATAGGGGAAAAGTCAAGGGGTCTGAACACTTTCCGAAGGCACTTTATATATATACAGATAGTATCAGTCAAAAGTTTGAACACACCTATTCATCCAATTGTTTTTCTTTATTTGTACTATTTTCTACATTGTAGAATAATAGTGAAGACATTACAACTATGAAATAACACATATGGAATCATGTAGTCACCCCCCAAACAATGTTAACCAAATCAAAATATATTTTATATTTGAGATTCTTCAAAGTAGCCACCATTTGCCTTGATGACGGCGTAGCACACTTAACCTACCTGGAGCTGGCAAACAGATTCAATAAATAGCCTATAACTTTTGTGTATTTTTGTTGTAGCCTTGTGTTATATTATGCAACTATTAATGGCCATGTTCAGTTAATTAAATTGGAAGTTATCAAAGCTCTATCGCAATTGCCGCCGATCAGTTGTTAGAACGCATTAGATTGAAGGTCAGTCAGATTAGGCTACAGGTAAAACACTGGCTATTGGGAAACACAAGCACTTCTTACCTCTAAATCGCCAAGCTATTCATATTGAATAAATGTGTGTTATTTTGAACTACGCAAGCAGCTAAATCGTTCAGTTCACAGCTTGCCTACATTTTGCCTAGGCTACTACAGACTATCCAAAATAAGATGTAGGTCTATCAGGGGCTAAAGGCTACCTGCATATATCTAAGCAAACCATGGCAAAATTGAATTACATTAATAAACCTAGATTTTAGTCTGTAGCCTATGCCTATTGAACAGGTCAATCTCGCAAATGGGCCATTTCTAAATGTTTTGCAGTCTTCACATCTGGCACATAATAATGGCAGAATTGCCAGAAAATAGCCTAACATTCGTTTAAAAAAAAGTTAATCCAAGTGTTTCTTGCTCAGAGGTTTGGAGATTCTCTGTCCAACTTTCATCACTCAAACTCCTGTCGGATTTATCTATAGTGCGCAAAGGAGATGCATTTACAATTACAAAACCGGGGTCGAGCCCTGAATGCTGCTTGGCTAAAAGCTGTGGTATATCAGACCGTATACCATGGGTGTAACAAAACAAAAGTTACTGTTCTAATTACGTTGGTAACCAGGTTAAGCAATAAGGCACCCTGATGTTTGTGGTATCTGGCCATTACACCGGGGCCAACGGCTGTAGAGTCACCCTGCATTGCGTCCCGCTAAACAGCCCTTATGGATGTCGATTTAACTCGTTTGACTGCAATGATTAAGCAATAAGGCACAAGGGGTAAGGCATATGGCCAACGAGTTAAATCGACATCCATCGACGGAAAGTGATCGGGCGAGTTTAACAATGGCCAATTATCTTTTCTCTTGCGACATATTCAAATGTCTTTATTACGACATGTCATAGTTCACAATAATTCATATTTTGATGAAAACATAATTTTGCTTCTAACGTCCTTACAAGTTACGTCGAGATTCCTTCTTAATTGTCTCGATAACGTTATGGAAAAAGGGTTTATTGTATACATGTGTCCGTTTTCAGACCTTTTGCGCAGGTTTGTGTAGAACTTGTGGCTGTACCTGGCAACATTCACAGACCTTCACAGACAGAACCAATAAGTTCCATGTTCGCTCTTACGAGCGTAGCTAGCTGATTTATTTACCCAGTTCGTCTCCGTGGCCCATCTTGGCCAGGGTATACAGCAGCTCTGGCGACAGAATGGACGGTATTCCTTTCAGAATAACCATAGTAGCAGGTTCGATAACACAGGCACTTCACAGAAGGAAAAAGACGACCAGGAAGTAAGTCATGAGATCAGAGTGCTTGTAGGCTATTTGATTAGTCTAACACAGGTTGCCGAACTACAGTCAGTGAGGGCACACCCCTCTTCAGGGGCGGACTGGGGCAGAAATTCAGCCCTGGCATTTCAGCCACAACAACCCACATAACCGCGAGCGCGCACCCCCTACTACTTACACATACAGGCAGTAATGCTACTGAAACATAACCTAGGCAAATATAGGACAGCGTGTCTATGTCCAAATATCAGAGACTGTTACCATGGTTACTCCACAGAAATCAGTCTGCAAGAAGTCCCTGTAAAAAAGATGCAATTGTCTCTACAGGCCAGAATGTTGAATACAATGATATTTACCGGTTGTCTGTGCTGTTGGTCCTTTTGGCTGTAGGAAGTTTGCCAGCTGATTGCATGGGACAACTTTGGTCTGTTCTTCGGTTAAACTCGGTCATTGTTGACGTACTGTATTGTGCAAGTCCTGTGCAAATTGCATCAGCATTGAAAATACAAACTGACATACAGACCAGCATATTGAAAATCAGGTTAATAAACACTACTCTGTGGATATTTTGTCACAGATTACCTCCTGCATAAGGAAAAAAAATCGGTAGACAAGTAGAGTACTTTCGAATAAAGATTATTCAACAGTCTGATTTGTGATGGGACTGTTCACAAAGATGTTTAGAGACGAGAGAGGAGTCTTCCACTCTCAGATTCGTAGAAGCTAAGCGCTTCTCAACTTTTACTGAACCAGTGACCGGTGAAACAGCCCTCCTTTTTACCAGCTCATGTTTAAGACAAATGCAACATGTAAAAAGCACCACTGAAGATACAACTGTCTGTCCATCTGTCACACTGTCTGTCTGTGATTCTCCTTGTTCTCCTCTGCTGTCACTCTGTCTGTCTGTGATTCTCCTTGTTCTCCTCTGTTGTCACTCTGTCTGTCTGTGATTCTCCTTGTTCTTGTCTGTCTGTCTGTCTGTCTGTCTGTCTGTCTGTCTGTCTGTCTGTCTGTCTGTCTGTCTGTGATTCTCCTTGTTCTCCTCTGTTGTCACTCTGTCTGTTTGTGATTCTCCTTGTTCTCCTCCGTTGTCACTCTGTCTGTCGGTCTGTCTGTCACACCTAAGTGTTAATAGTTAAAATTACATATAGACCCTACATATTAAGGAAATGGCAGTACATCTGTGTCTCTCTGTTTTCTTCCTAACTCCACTGCACTCACCTCTGAGCTGTCTATGCTAAGCCTAGCATCTTTTCCCACAGCACTGGTACCAGAAGACCAGGGGACCATACTGCCTGTGCTGGGCCCAGCAACATCCTCGTTGTGAATGAATAAACACATTTATTAGATAAAGAAGAAGGATTACTGAATAAATGCCTAATAGATGACCATTGGCTCATAATACCTTATGAAAGCCTAAATACTTACAGTATGTCATACATGTGTCCCCATCCTAAGTGTTAATTATATATATCTCTAAAATATCAATAACTGGCAGAACATGTGTCGGTGTTTGTCCCTCTCAGTTTTCTCCCTACGTCCACTACACTTGACCTGCTGCAGCAGCAGCTGAGATATATGTGCCGCGAAGCCTAGCATCACTGGGACCAGGGGGCCACACTACCTTTGCTGGGCCCAGCAACAGCCTAGGGTAGCACTTTATTTTAAGGTCCCATAATAAACCATTATTAAGGCATTTACAAACCGTTTGCTCAACATTTATTAATCATTACTCCCACATTTGAAAATGTTAGTAAGTTAGTTATTCACACGAGCGAATACAGCACCAGTCAAAAGTTTTGACACACCTACTCATTCCAGGGTTTTTATTTTTAACTATTTTCTAAATTGTAGAATAATAGTGAAAACATTCAGCTATGAAATAACACATATGGAATCATGTAGTAACCAAAAAAGTGTTAAAAAAATCCAAATATATTTTATATTTGAGATTCTTCAAAGTAGCCATCCTTTGCCTTGATGACAGCTTTGCACAATCTTGGCCTTCTCTCAACCAGCTTCATGAGGTAGTCACCTCGAATGTATTTAAATTAACATGTGTGCATTAAAGGTTGAATTTCTTAATGTGTTTGAGCAAATCAGTTGTGTTGTGACAAGGTAGGGTTGGTACACAGAAGATAGCCCAATTTGGTAAAAGACCACTTCCATATTATGGCAAGGACAGCTCAAATAAGCAAAAAGAAGCAACAGCCCATCATTACTTTAAGACATGAAGGTCAGTCAATGCGGAACATTTCAAGAACTTTGAAAGTTTCTTCAAGTGCCAGTGGCAAAAACCATCAAGTGCTATGATGAAACTGGCACATGAGGACCGCCAGAGGAAAGGAAGACACAGAGTTACCTCTGCTGCACAAAATCTAATTGTAAGGAACTTTCAAGGTTTTGCCTGAGGTAGAGTATCTCATGATAAGCTCTAGACCACACTATATACCAAGAGTGTTTTCATCTATATTCTTCATAGCTGTCGATTTACCACCACAAACCGATGCTGGCACTAAGACCACACTCAATGAGCGGTATACGGACATAAGTAAACAGGAAAATGCTCATCCAGAGGCGGCGCTCCTAGTGGCCAGGGAATTTAATGTAGGGAAACTTAAATCTGTTTTACCTAATTTCTACCAGCATGTTAAATGTTAAATGTGCAACCAGAGATAACAAAAAAAACTGGTACCCCCTGTATATAGCCTTGCCACTTATTTTACTGCTGCTCTTTAATCATTTGTTATTCTATTTGTTATTTATCTATTTTTTACTTAACACTTATTTTTCTTAACTCCATTGTTGATTAAGGGCTTGAAAGTAAGCATTTCACAGAAAGGTCTACACCTGTTGTATTCAGTGCATGTGACGAATCAAATTTGATTTAATTTGCAGAGGATGAATTCATGAGAGTTACCAGCCTCAGAAATTGCAGCCCAAATAAATGCTTCACAGAGTTCAAGTAACAGACACATCTCAACATCAACTGTTCAGAGGAGACGTGAATCAGGCCATCATTTTATATTTATTTTTTATTTAACCTTTATTTAACTAGGCAGTCATTTAAGAACAAATTCTTGTTTACATTGACGGCCTACCAAAATGTAAAAGGCCTCCTGCGGGGACGGGAGCCTGGGATAAAATAAATAAACAAAATACAATATAAATATAGGATAAAGCACACATCACAACAAGAGAGACACAACACTACATAAAGAGAGACCTAAGACAGCAACATAACAGCAAAACATGTCAACACAGCATGGTAGCAACACAACATCACAACAACATGGCAGCAACACAACATGGTTGCAGCACAAAAACATGGTACAAACATTATTGGGCAAAGTCAACAGCACAAAGGTCAAGAATGTAGAGACAACAATACATCATACAAAGCAGCCACAACTGTCAGTAAGAATGTCCATGATTGAGTCTTTGAATGAAGAGATTGAGATAAAACTGTCCAGTTTGAGTGTTTGTTGCAGCTCATTCCAGCTGCTAGCTGCAGTCAACCTAAAAGAGGAGCGACCCAGGGATGTGTGCGCTTTGGGGACCTTTAACAGAAGATGACTGGCAGAACAGGTGTTGTATGTGGAGAATAAGGGCTGCAGTAGATATCTCAGATATTGGGGAGTGAGGCCTAAGTGGGTTTATTAAATAAGCATCAACCAGTGGGTCTTGCGACAGGTATACAGAGATGACCAGTTTACAGATGAGTATAGAGTGCAGTGATGTGTCCTATAAGGAACATTGGTGGCAAATCTGATGGCTCGGGAGCACCCTTACCTGCCGATCTATAAATTACGTCTCCGTAATCTAGCATGGGTAGGATGGTCATCTGAATCAGGGTTAGTTTGGCAGCTGGGGTGAAACAGGAGTGATTACGATAGAGGAAACCAAGTCTAGATTTAACTTTAGCCTGCAGCTTTGATATGTGCTGAGAGAAGGACAGTTCACCATCTAGCCATCTAGCCATATTCCCAAGTACTTGTATGAGGTGACTACCTCAAGCTCTTAACCCTAAGAGGTAGTAATAACACCTGTGGGAAGAGACACATTCTTCTTACCAAACCACATGATCTTGGTGTTTAAAACAAGGTTAAGGGTAGAGAAAGCTTGTTGGAGACTAAGATAGCTTTGTTGTAGAGCATTTAACATGAAATCCGGGGAGGGACCAGCTGAGTATAAGACATTCTGCATATAAATGGATCAGAGAGCTTCCTACTGCCTGAGCTACGTTGTTGATGTAAATTGAGAAGAGCGTGTGGCCTAGGATTGAGCCTTGGGGTATTCCCTAGGTGACAGGCAGTGGGTGAGACAGCAGATTTTCTGACTTTATACACTGCACTCTTTGTCAGGACAGGTCGTTTCACTGAGAAGCCATTAAGAACACAGGCTGTAAAACAGTGGTCACTAAGAACATTACAGAAAACACCAGACTGATAGCTATCAGGATTATTTGTGAGGATAACATCAAGGAGAGTAGCCTTCTCCTGGAGTTTGGAGTCATACCTTGTGGGATTGGTGATAATCTGAGAAAGATTTAGGAATCACGTTTTTTTACGACTTGGTCAGGTGGATTTAAGCATGTACCAGTTTAGGTGACCTAGCAGGACCAATTCAGAGCTAGTGTAAGGGGCCAGGAGAGAGCTTAGGGCAGGTAGGGTACAGGCCGGTGCTGATGGAGGACAATAGCACCCAGAAACAGTCAACAAAGAGCTATTTGAAAGTGTAATGCTTAAAACTAGCAAATCAAATTGTTTGGGGACAGACTTGGTAGAGACAATCAAACATTGAAGGTGATCCTTGGTAAAGATTGCCACTCCCCCACCTTTGGAAAATCTGTCTTGCCGAAAAAGGTTATAACTGAGAATGTTAACATTATTATTCCAAACACTCTTCCTTAACCACATCTCAGTAATGACCAACACATCTGGATTGGAGCTGTGAACCCACACTTTCAATTGATCCATTTTAGGTAATAAGCTTCTAGTGTTAACATGCAGAAAACCCAGGCTTTTATGAGAGCAGAAATCAGTGAAGCAGATATCAGAGCACAAGTCAGAATTGGGGCTAGCAACAGTAGATGGGCCAGGGTGTACATGCACATTTCCAGATATCATCAACAGTAATACCATCAAGGCACAGCATAGGACAGGGAGAGCTCTGCAGTGCTGATTTATGACATCTGAATGTGCATCAGATGGCAACAAGATCATATTGTACAGCAATTTCATCAGGTAACACGAATACAAAGCCGGCGAGAGGTGGTTAGAATAGGATGGGAGGCCAAAAGTCTGTGTAACCAATAGAGAGTCAGAGTTCCGAGTGTGGGAACAAACATAGTCTGTCCTACGGTTGGGTAAAGAAAGTTTGTAGTCAACAAAGTATGCAGGAGTCATGAGGCAAATAGCAAAATGCACAAAGAAAAAAAAATATATATAATGACTTGGGGCTAGCCATTGTAAGTTCAGAGTCACTCGCCCCAGCACTGCGTGTGTGCTGGAGGTGAGCAAAAGCTCGAGAGTGAGGGGTGAGTGTGGTGGAGGTACCTGATTCATGATCGAATTGCTGCAAAGAAACCACTACTAAAGGACACCAATAAGAAGAGACTTGCATGGACCAAGAAACATGAGCAATGGACATTAGGCCAGTGGAAATCTGTCCTTTGGTGTGAAATTTGAGATTTTTGGTTCCAACCGCCGTGTCTTTGTGAATTTTTAATGTTGTCCACATTAAGGTCTAGCTTACTGTTTTGCAATGTATTGCATTAATCAATGTACATGTTATCCTCAGCTAATGCCAACTTCCTTGGCCCATGGATGACACTGGTTATGTCCCAATTCTCTCATTCCTCCCAAAGTGTGCACTTGTTCTCTTCCCTTCACTATTTTGAAAGGAAATTGCTGATAAAACAAATGTGGTGGAAACCCATGTATCCACCAGTCCAATGTGTTTAGATTTGTGGGAGATGGTGTACGAGTGCACATTTCAGGACACAGGAGATTTTCACATCTCTAAATGTGAAAATGTATTTGGTAAAAAAGCTAATGTATGTTCATACCTTAATATCAATAATATAATATGCTAAGCCTTCTCTAAGCTGCAGGAGGGTCTACTACAATTTTTATGCCAATTTTCTTCATTTTAGGCTCAAAAGAAGCCTGTCGTCCTCTTACATTTTGTCAATTTTGTTATAATCTGCTGTGTTTTGTATTTTATACCCATAATGCTCATTGACTTGACATTCCAATTTAGCATTACATAAAGACCTGAGTGATTATATCTACCATGGTTCACGCTATTGTGTCATGTCAATGCCATTATGATGTAATTTTGCTCCCAAGGCAAAGTCTATAAAAGCATGGGTCCCAGATGCTGAGTGGGTATAACTATAATCATGCCCAGACACAGACTACTCACTTCTCGCCCAGTCCGCAGGAGGCTGAGAGCCACTCGGACCGTGAGACGCAGGAAGAAAGGTGGCAGGAGGAGACATTAGGTCCCTTACTAGCCATCGGTAAATGCCACTGGCATTTAAATTCCGCTGTGTTTTGGAATGGCACGGTTACTACAGAAGATTCACCTGTCATAATGCAAATGATCTAAGTGTTTGTAGGCCAATTTTTTAAATCTGTGAAATGACTTCATTACCCATAATGCTATTCACAGGACATTCCAAATTTCCATGGCAATTATGGATCACAATAGTAATATTAATTTATGCAACACTGTATCCAAGGTATCCTGTCAACTGCACTTATACCCGATGGGCCCTGCGTAAAATCTTCAACTGCATATCTCATGTGTGATGCCTGATGCCCTGTTTTCCCCAACTCTTAAACTAACCATACATCCTTTCAAATAATGTGGTCAAACAAAGCCAGGTACATAATGAGCCAAATAAGCACTAGGTCTAAAACATATGCTTCCCTATTGCCTTTCACCTTGACCAATCAACTTACTGCGATGGGATCAGAATACATGGTAGAATTCATAGGCCCATCAAATCCTTTGTTTAAGACACAATGTTGTCGTGTCCTTGGCTAGACAATGTTCTCTTAAAATGTCTGAGGAAGGGACACGCTACGGGGCCTACAAGCTATGCCAGTTCCACCTCAGACTTACTGTAGCTGTTTAAATTAGATGAGAACATGGGAGATTACCCCCCTTGTATTGCAATCAACAGGAGCCAACATAAAACAATATGTGAAGCATCAATACTGTCCAGATGAATAGTGTAATAACACAATCTAGTGTTGAATTATTGTGTAAGAATCAATAGTACATGTTAATGATTTTATATGATGGGCATAGGCTGTGCTGCCTCAGGTTACTGCACGAGAAAGAAACAGCTCAACGAAACGAAAACAGATCATATCATCACGTCCATCTATTAACTTTAGTGGTCATTTCCCAATAGACATTTCATCAAACTAAACAGCTGTCTATCACCAAACACAGATTAAGGTATTGTTACATTGAACTTGATCATTGTGAGCTGGTTTCCTGGACCTAGATTAAACCTAGCACTGGACTAAAAAGCATGCTAAATGGATCTCCACTGAAAATGCATCTTACACAGGAATTTTTCGCTTTATTCTTAATGCCTACAATGTGACCGATTGAATAACTCAAATAGCAAAACATGTATCTGTCTACGGCTTTATTTGCACAATGTACACAGGACAAATTCATTTTCTAAAAAATGTGAGATTCTGTTGGACAGTGAAAAGGCTGTGTTAAGTGTGTGTTAGCAGTTGTGACTGATATCGCTTGGCCTCTGTCATTTACACCCAACAAGACATGTAAAAGTCTGATTTTCACAATAATCTCCAGTTTAGATTACTTAAATCTCATCTAAGCCAACATCAGAGTCATGAGTCAAGATATTAAGTCAGGACACAGCCTTCAGGAACCCTTGGATTGGAGATTTACATCCTGGTCTGTTGGGTTTTGTGTTTGCTCCTCTACTGGTCCTTGAAATTGGCCTTTCTCTTCTCCACAAACGCGGTCATGCCCTCCTTACGATCCTCCTGTTGTAGGAAACACAATGTCAGTGAGTACACACAGAACACACCTGAGAAATGGTTGATCTGAATAAGAGAACATCGGTAGATTGACTGACCGTGGCAAAGGTAGAGTGAAATAATCTCTTTTCCAGACGATTCCCTTCAGCCAGCGTCAGCTCGTAGGCTACACACCAACACACGTTAGATCTTGCATTAATCAATATAACTGAAGCAATAAAAGACTAGGGAATGAGATAAAAAAGTTAATGTATGAATTAAATCAAGTTCACAAAACATGAAATATCTAAACATCTCACATATCATTGTAGGGTCAGAGAAGGGTTTATTAAATATGTAAAAATCAGATCAGCTCTCGAACCTGCGTTGACGGCCTCTTTAGCCATGGCAGACACGATCTTGGAGTTGGCAGCGATCTTCTCCCCACATTTAATAGCTTCTGACACCAATTGGTCTACTGGACAGATCTTACTCACCAGACCTAAGAGAGCATGGTAATTGTGTATATAATGTGAGGTTTGCGTGTGTTATCTGACTGTTTAGCCTCCTGTGTGTGTCTGCGAGTTACCTGACTGTTTACCCTCCTTTGCATGTATAATGTGAGGTTTGTGTGTGTGATACCTGACTGCTTAGCCTCCTGTGCTGTGATCCTGTCTCCAGTCAGTACCATCTCCATGGCGAGAGATTTCCCCACTGCCCTTGTCAGTCTCTGAGTACCACCAGCACCTACGCACAGAGTACAGTTAATCTACAGACCAACAGACAGACTGAACTATTTTCAATCCACATAGATCAGGGATTACTGGTACCTGGGATTGTTCCCAAAAGGATCTCAGGCTGTCCAAACTGAGCCTTCTCTCCAGCATAGATGATGTCACACATCATAGCAAGCTCACAGCCTCCCCCCAACTAGAGAAAAATACATACAGCGAGAGAGAGGCACACACAGAAATAATGTTAACCCACACACACACACACACACAAACACAAAACCAAGCTGTCCTTGTGGTCTAGCTATACAGACTACCTCCACAATGTGCCAATGTTTCAGCATACAGGTCTGCCTGTATAAAGTCAGTTTGGCAAAGAGGAAAGGGCGGAGTTGGGACGTGCGCCGAAAACCCGCCCAGAGCTCTATCCATTGAAGTCCTGCCGTAAATATTTCCGGTAGCTACTGTAGCTAGATGGGCTCGCAGGGGATATTTTCAATTAGTGTATTTCGCAAAGTAAGTAGTTTGTTTGCACCATTGACGTTTGCGTTTCAAGCTTACGCTTGTGTCTACCTCCGTCATGTTTCCGAGGGGATTATTTTTAACCCCCTACTACCCAAAATCGTGATTGTTTCAGAGTTCTCTGTCTGAAGAGCAACCATCCCCCCCATAAAATATCCCCATTAGAAGTGGTCAAGAAATTCCGACAGTGGTGTTGCTCTAGGTCTGAGATTTCAGAGACTATTGTGGTACTGACAGTAACAGCAAGGACAGGGTAGCTGAAGGCTGGGACTAAAAACAAACAAAAGATAATTAAATGTAAAATATACTGTCCGTGAAATGTATGTAGTATGTGAAACCTGGAAGTGGAAGTATTGTTTGTTGTCCATTAGTTTACTCCAATTAGGGGGGGTATTAAGAAAAGAAAAAAAGATTTAATTAGCTTACTCCAATTAGGGGAGGGGTGGTAGGGTTAGGGGAAAATTATAAAGAAGTTAAATATGTTATATAATGTCATTGTATGCCGTAGTGTTAAGATTTCCCTTCGCTGGATCTAAGGGGCCTAGCTTGAACTATGAAAAACAGCCCCAGACCATTATTCCTCCTCCACCAAACTTTACAGTTGGCACTATGCATTGGGACAGGGAGCATTCTCCTGGCATCCGCCAAACCCAGCTTCGTCCGTCGGACTGCCAGTTGGTGAAACGTGATTCATCACTCCAGAGAACGTGTTTCCACAGTTTAGTTTTACAGGGTCAGCCATAGCAGTAAGAGCACAGACAGATTTTTCACCTTGTCGACTCGTGCATTCGAATTAGTGACCATTCGGTTACTAGCCCAATGATCTAACCGCTAGGTTAGTTTAGAAACTTTTATGAAGGTTTGGTGTGGAGAAGGGAGTCCGTCTCCCTCGGACCCCCGACAGTTGAACTTGAGGTGAGGAAGAATGTTTTAGATTATAGAACTACTGGTAGGCCTAACAATATGTTTGTTAATCTTTCTAAAGAAATATTCTGATCGAAAATGTACGAATTAGCCTCCTGTAAGCCTACAGTATATCTATACAGCAGTAGTAGCCAAGGATAAAGAAATGCATGACAGTATTGGGGAACAAGCCGCCGGAATCCCTCTCTCGCTTCTCTTCCGTTATATTCCTTTTTTAAAATAGGCCAATTAATATCATACAGTGGACACATGCAATGCCCTGATTCATTCTGCTCTCAAATCTCTGACAGCTGAACCTGGAAGTGGACAATCACCGCTTAGGAATGTAAAAAACAATAAAACAATAGGCTATAACGTTTTGAATATGCAACACATCGAAACAAGGAATATATGTTTTTTTAAATTTGTTATAGGCTGTTTTTAAGGACACGTAGGCCTTACTGTGGCTAATTTGGTCAATATCGCTAGTTTATTGATGGTGCCAGGTCAGAGGTTTTTTTCTCACTTTCATGTCTCGGATCTGAACTTGTCTCTTGGATCCGAACGGCCACAGGCCTGTTTGGGTCCGTTTTTCCACTGGACTTTTTGAAATGGGTATGAATGCCCTCTAGTCCATTCTGAACGGGACTCCACTTCAAATTAATGTATTTATGCATATTGGGTCCGGGTGGCAAAGCCACCGGTCCATTCCAAATGTCTGGACCCGCGAAGACCTCTAGTGTATACTGTTATAACAGACTACCTGTTGACTGAGGTGTGTGTACTCACAGCAAACCCGTTGACAGCAGCGATGACTGGTTTCCTAGTGGTAGAGACTCTGTTCCAGTGAGCTAGGAAGTTCCCGGCATAACACTCCTGGAAGGTACGATTCTGCATCTCCTTAATGTCAGCCCCAGCTGAGAGACACACAGTTTTCAGGTGTAAGACACAAGATGCGTGTGCACACACTTATCTCTCCCTCTCTCGTTCACACACACATCCCTCACCTGCGAAGGCCCTGTCGCTGCCAGTAAGGACGATGGCGCCCACTGTTCCATCAGCCTCGAATGCATCCAGCGCTTTTCCCAACTCCAGCATCAGCCCGTCACACAGAGCGTTCAGAGCCTTGGGGCGGTTCAACTGGATGTAGCCCACATCCTGATTCTCTCCACGCTTCTCCACCAGGATGTACTCATACTGACCACCTAAATACACACACACAATAAAATAAGAGGATTATTCATTCAACGTGACCAAGGTGGTGTTCCCGGCTGACTACATTGCAGCCTTGCTGTGCGCAGCAACGAGCAATTGTTGCATGGCATGTCATTGATGGTGCAGTCGGGCACCAGGTTGAATAGGTTATGATTCCTGTCATATGATGTGATAAGCTGATACGTTAAACAACTATGCAGCCATTGGCAGAACCGGCAGGCTACTGCAATGTAGTCGGCCTGTAATGCAGCATAGGTTTTCGCTCCAACTAATGCAGGTGGGATGGCTCAGCAAGCCAGGTTAGAACAAACCTAATAACAAGGATGTGGACTGATATTCTTGAGAGTGTGTGGACTGACCAACACCGGTTGCTATTAATAGACATTTTGATAAATAGCCCAAATCAATAACCAATATGTAGAAACTATTGAAAATTTATTGAAAACCTAAACTTGACATTTACCATATACATGTGCAACAGTAGTAATCATATTACTTGTATTTTCTACAAAGAAAGGAGCAGGACCATGGCCAGTTCCAGAGGGCTAGAGGCTCCAAGGTGAGTCAGCACCATGGACAGCTCTACAGGCACCAACTGGGGCTGGTGATCCAACACGAATACTACCCAGTCCAGGTGCTGCAACCAATTGGCACCTGGAATTGGTCCCACCTGTTCCTCGAACTAGAGGTCAACCGATTATGATTTTTCAACGCCGATACCGATTATTGGAGGACCAAAAAAGCCGATACCGATTAATCGGCCGGTTAAAAAAAAAATGTATTTGTAATAATGACAATTACAACAATACTGAATGAACACTTATTTTAACTTAATATAATACATCAATAAAATCAATTTAGCCTCAAGTAAATAATGAAAAATGATCAATTTGGTTTAAATAATGCAAAAACAAAGTGTTGGAGAAGAAAGTAAAAGTGCAATATGTGCTATGTAAGAAAGCTAACGTTTCAGTTCCTTGCTCAGAACATGAGAACATATGAAAGCTGGTGGTTCCTTTTAACATGAGTATTCAATATTAATAAGAACACATTCTTATTTTCAATGACGGCCTAGGAACGGTGGGTTAACTGCCTTGTTCAGGGACAGAATGACAGATTTTCACATTGTCAGCTCGGGGGATCCAATCTTGCAACCTTACAGTAAACTAGTCCAACGCTATAACTACCTGCCTCTCGTTGCACTCCACAAGGAGACTGCCTGTTACGCGAATGCAGTAGAAGCCAAGGTAAGTTGCTAGCTAGCATTAAACTTATCTTATAAAAAACAATCAATCATAATCACTAGTTATAACTACACATGGTTAATGATATTACTAGTTTATCTAGTGTGTCCTGCATGGCATATAATCGATGCAACGCTGGGGGATGATTTAACAAAAGCACATTTGCGGAAAAAAGCACAATCGTTGGACGACTGTACCTAACTATAAACACCAATGCCTTTTTAAAATCAATACACAGAACCTGCATATTTGGGGTGGCAGGGTAGCCTAGTGGTTAGAGCTTTGGTCTAGTAGCCGGAAGGTTGCAAGTTCAAACCCAGAGCTGACAAGGTACAAATATGTCGTTCTGCCCCTGAACAGGCAGTTAACCACTGTTCCTAGGCCGTCATTGAAAATAAGAATTTGTTCTTTACTGACTTGCCTGGTTAAATAATGGTAAAATAAAAAAAATATTTAGCTAAAAGAAATCCAGGTTAGCAGGCAATATTAACCAGGTGAAACTGTGTCACTTCTCTTGCGTTCATTGCACACAGAGTCAGGGTATATGCAACAGTTTGGGCCGCCTGGCTCATTGCGAACTAATTTGCCAGGATTTTACGTAATTATGACATAACATTGAAGTTTGTGCAATGTAACGAATATTTAGACTTAGGTATTTTATCTAACGGGTGGCATCTCTAACGGTTCCATATTTCACTGAAATAATAAATGTTTTGTATTCGAAATGATAGTTTCCAGATTCGACCATATTAATGAACAAAGGCTCGTATTTCTGTGTGTTATGTTATAATTAAGTCTATGATTTGATAGAGCAGTCTAACTTTTCCACGGTAGAATACACATGAGTATCCTTGATGAAAGGTGGCTTTCAAGGAGGGGAGGACACTTCCATTTGCCTACTATCGTTTTGGCACACTCCTCGACCACTTATCGGTTTCCGGGTCACGAAGGAGAGAGAGTACTTGCCCAAATGAGAAAACCCCCCTCTTCTGTCCAACCTTCTCACGTGCATGGATTCATTGTAGCAACATTAACTATGGGGCAGAGTTATGTGAGAGGACTAGGTTAGATGAACCTCATGGTTTCAGGCTATTACACCACGATGATGATGGAAAGATGTGTGCTCCGGGTTACTCAATACATTTGTGTCCCCGAAACACTTCATCACCGGTAATGCCTGGTGTACACTACACAACTTTCAAAATCCTAACATCGCTGAAGCTCTCACATTAAACGACCATCTTTCCTGTAGTTTTTTTGTCTTGCCAACTTAGTGTTGTGCACACTAACAGGCTGACTACACCACTCACGTCGCGTGCGCGAGTTGTAAAATAAATTTAAAATCTATATTATTCGATTATTGCACCCACGCCGCGCCAGCGTTGCCAAGGGCTAAAATAGAAGTCAGTTCTATTTATGACGCAGATGGCGCTGCAAGTCCTGCCTCTCCCATTCCCTCATTGGTTTATAGTAGCAGGTACCCACGTGCCATCTCCTCATTGGTCGGTGGCGGTAATGCACCTAATTTATGAAAGTTGCCAATTGCAATATAAAGGAAAGAGAAGAAAAAGCCTAGAAGAAGGAGAGATGACTATAAACGATTCAGTTGACCGTTTTATGTGTGGTTTAATTGTCGGAGTAGAGGACCTTGTGCATTTCAGGTAAAATCACAACTCAATGTTTAACAAACTCACGTAAAATTGTACATCGCCTTGGTCCGTACAATTGCCCTTATTTTAGTGCCCCAAAAAACGTAATACTTCCAGATCAACTGTAATGTCAATACTATTGTAAAGCACAATTTCTCCCCTCTCCAATAGAAATCAATTACATGACCTAAACACTGCCCGTTTCTGCAAAATTCAAGCAGGCAATGAGCCCCGTTGGGTCTTTTTAAAAATGGCGGGTGGGGAAGCGGAACTAATGCGTGATAGTGAGAAGGAGAGATGTGTGGGAAAATTGCTTTTTTTCACTCGATCTGTCCAACTTATCACCTTGTCGCCTCTAAAATGTAAATAAAACACTATAAAGAGTTTATATAATGTGTCATTACATACCTTTGAAGGTTTGTGTCAAATTTTATCAGGTTTTTAGGGCGGTGCTAAAGTGATCTTAGAAATAAACAGCAGCTTTGAGAATGATGATCGCATGCAATGACGACGCAAAAAAGGACTAGGTATCCCCCCTTACCCCTGTCACTGTCCATTTCTTGTTTTTAAAGGATGAGAGAAGTGCTACACCTGGTGGAGAGATATTGTAAGACAGAAATAGTTGCTTCATGCGTGCTGTACGTTACGACATGACACATCCCGATGTAACGGAGTGTCCGTTTTTTCAACTTTTCTCCAATACTATAGAGCCATTACCATGTCGATCAACGCTTGAATAGAAACCTAGTTCACACCCCCGATTTTGAAGTCAACACAGTCCCATTAGTTTTCTTTGTAGCCTCGTTTGAATGTCGCAGTTATGCACATTTGTACGGAATGGCTTTGGTTAAAGGCAAGTACAAACGCGTACTACTAGTAGTCGTCGCTCCTGCTCGAGAGTATAGATTCTGTGTGATGCGAAACAACCTCATCTCACTGGCTTCTTTTCTGGCGAGCTCTCATTGTCTATTGAATATCACCGTTTTCAAAACTTGCCGTTGCCCATCTCATACTACAAGAGTATTGCAAATTTTGTGCCGATAAAATCAAGCATGTCTGAAATTATCAGGACATCTGGGACCGGATGGGTAGCCCTCAGATTGAGTCTCTAAATGGCTCACAGTAAACGAGCATTAGTGACGGCTGGAGCGCCTTCACTAATTTTGTCTCTGATCTCAAAAAACTTGTCTGGGACAGCTAAATCAATACCAAAATTGTGTAGTGTACATCAGGCTTATGTCGCTAACCCTTGTTTGTAATTAACTAGCTATGTGTATTGAATAATGCTTGCTAGTTAGCTTGTAGTACAGACTAGTGTCCTGTATACCTCCAAACAGCAGATATAATATTCTATTGCATTTGGATACTTATGTAAACCTGGAGATTCCACCAAGTAGGTGCGTGCATATATTGCCATAGGCAACTTTGGGCCATTTGGTAGGGTAGTCTCCCCAGCTGGCATCTGGCAAATTGAAAGGACAAATAGGCAAGCTAACAAGAATCAACTTTTCTAAATACCTAGACAGTTCAAGGGCAGGCAGAGACGAAGTAGTTACGACATATCCATATCCAAGACTACCGAATAGATCGAGATGAACTAAAACTGGGGGTAAACAAACAGTGACAGAAATATAATGCGGCAGCTTTACAGACAGTGTTAGATGGTCTTGTAACAATTTAGTGGCAGAATAAGTATCATGCAAATAATGTGTTGTTGTGACAGCGAAGTATGCTTATAGCGACACGTGAGGCTGCCGAAAAAGTTTAATGAAACGACAAAATGTATCAGTAGTTTGTTTAGGACGACGCCACATTTAGGCTAATTACATGGGAATAACTGGAGTACCCTACTTGGGGGTGTGGTTACATTAAGCCACTCCTCGCCATGTGCATCTATCGGCAAGACTGTCTGTAAATCAGATTTGGTTGGCAGTCAGATCTGAGACAGGAAAGCCAAGTGCATCCACTTATATCAGTACATTACGAAACTTCTATTCGATCAAATGAACATCACCTAATTCGACACTCTCTCTTAAACACCTATATATAAAAGAGGATTTATCTCACGCTGACAGATTTTAGGGCGCCTCTTCCTCTGCCAATATGCAAAGGAATGTCCCTACCCTAAACTCAAAAAGGTATACATCGGGATTTTGGCAAGGATGCCCTTTACCTACTTCCCCAAAGGCAGAAGAACCCGTGGATGCCATTTGTATGTCTCTGTGTGCAGTATGAAGGAAGTTAGAGGTCGTTTTGCAAGACAATGCTAACTACCATTTGGGTAGTCATTGGGCTAACGCTATTTAGCAATAGTGCTTGCACTAAATAGCAACATCCTTCAAATTACACACAGAGGCGTAAACCAGGTATCCACGAGTTCATATGACTCGGGGAAGTATATCGTGAAATATCCCTTTAACCTCAACCAGGGACGTCTCTCGGATCCATCCGCAAAACATCAAGCGTCGCACATGTAATGACGTAACGTTAACTAGCTCCATGACATTGTCCATGACATCCATGACAAAAAAGCACTGCTTTTCTAAAAATGATATTAACAGTAACCTCTTACCTGCACTGTACTGACGAGCGATGGAGAGAGCTCCTGGCTTCAATAGAAGCGCTGCGGTTCTGCAGAACAGGGCCATATCAAACACGAAGTTGCTGACGCTGAAAGTCACAACACGAGCTCTCACTGCAATCAACCTCACTCGTGACCCGGAAACGGATAAGTGGCCGAGGATTGTCAACACAGATTAGCCATTGATAACGGCTCTAAAAATGAAAACAAATGGAAGGCGGTCTGGAGGAGGCAACATCGGACGGGACCATTCTAGCCAATGCCGGCAGATACGTGTGTAAACAGGCACAACAGTTTTCACTAGTTACCGCAGCCACAAATTCTAAATTGCCTATAAAAATGCATGGAAATTAAAATGAGCTTTTTGGACTCAATTTAAGGTTAGGGGTAGGCATAAAGTTAGCAGTGTGGTTAAGGTTAGATTTAAAATAACATATTAAGAAAATAAATTGTAGAAATGAGCGGGGTTTAAACTTTGTGGCTGTGGTAACTATAGACGACCAGGCACAATTATATATAGCTATAGTGTTTTTAATAAAGGGTGCCGGCATGT
The DNA here is from genome assembly GCF_036934945.1 of Oncorhynchus masou masou. Taxonomy (NCBI): domain Eukaryota; kingdom Metazoa; phylum Chordata; class Actinopteri; order Salmoniformes; family Salmonidae; genus Oncorhynchus; species Oncorhynchus masou. Next base: position 38,298,459 of record NC_088234.1, read on the forward strand.
CACGTGTCCTACTAATATTAGAACACAGTGTAACAGCCTAATCATTACGAAACGTATATTCGATCAAATAAGCTACACGTAGCAAATAAGCCATAATATTTTTTGTTAACCAAATTCGACACTCTCATTGACCTCCATACAAAAACTTTTCGCTTGGTGAGCAGAAAAAATGGCACCTGCTGGAAAATGTTATTTTTTTCCTCCAGATTTATTTAACAAGGTAGGCCAGTTGAGAACAAGTTCTCATTTACAATGCGACCTGGTCAAGATAAAGCAAATTAGTGTGACAAAAACAACACAGAGTTACACATAAATAAACTTAGTCAATAACACAATAGAATCATCTATGTACAGTGTGCAAATGTAGAAGAGTAGGGAGGTAAGGCAATAAATAGGCCATAGAGGCGAAATAATTCCAATTTAACATTAACACTGGAGTGACAGATGTGCAGATGATGATGTGCAAGTAGAGACACCAGGGTGCAAAAGAGCCAGAGGATACATAACAATATGGGTATGAGGTAGTAGGGTGTGCAATTTGCAATTCGTTCCAGTCATTGGCAGCAGAGAACTGTAAGGAAAGATGGCCAAATGAAGTGTTGGCTTTGGGGATGACCATTAAATATACCTGCTGGAGCGCGTGCTACGGGTGGGTGCTGCTATGGTGACCAGTGAGCTGAGATAAGATGGGGCTTTACCTAGCAAAGACTTATAGATGACCTGGAGCCAGTGGGTTTGTCAACGAATATGTAGTGAGTGCCAGCCAACGAGAGCGTACAGGTCGCAGTGGTGGGTAGTATATGGGGCTTTGGTGACAAAACAGATGGCACTGTGATAGACTACATCCAGTTTTCTGAGTAGAGTGTTGGAGGCTATTTTGTAAATGACATCGCCAAAGTCAAGGATCGGTAGGATAGTCAGTTTTACGAGGGTAAGTTTGGCAGCATAAGTGAAGGATGCTTTGTTGCAAAATAGGAAGCCGATTCTAGATTTCATTTTGGATTGGAGATGCTTAATGTGAGTCTGGAAGGATAGTTTACAGTCTAACCAGACACCTAGGTATTTGTAATTGTCCACATATTCTAAGTCATAACCGTCCAGAATAGTGATGCTAGTTGGGTGAAATGTCTGCCTCGCCTGGTTCACCAAGGCCATTGAGTCTGCCGATAAGAATGCGGTGATTGACAGAGTCGAAAGCCTTGGCCAGGTCGATGAAGACGGCTGCGCAGTACTGTCTTTTATCGTTAGTGGTTATGATATCATTTAGGACCTTGAGCATGGCTGAGGTGCACCCATGACCAGCTCAGAAACCAGATTGCATAGTGGAGAAGGTACGGTGGGATTAAAAATGGTCGGTGATCTGTTTGTTAACCTGGCTTTCGAAGATTTTAGAAAGGCAGGGCAGGATGGATATAGTTCAATAACAGTTTGGGTCTAGAGTGTCTCCCCCTTTGAAGACGGGGATGACTGCGGCAGATTTCCAATCTTTGGGGATCTCAGCTGATACGAAAGAGAGGTTGAACAGGCTAGTAGTAGGGGTTGCAACAATTTCAGCAGATCATTTTAGAAAGAGAGAGCCCAGCTGATTTGTAGGGATCCAGATTTTGCAGCACTTTCAGAACATCAGCTGTCTGGATTTGGGTGAAGGAGAAGCGGGTGGGGGGTTTGGGCAAGTTGCTGCAGGGGTGCTGAGCTGTTGGCCAGGGTAGGGGTAGCCAGGTGGAAAGCATGGCCAGCCGTAGAAAAATGCTTATTGAAATAATCAATTATAGTAGATTTATCGGTGGTGACATTGTTACCTAGCCTCAGTGCAGTGGGCAGCTGGGACGAGGTGCTCTTATTCTCCATGGACTTTACAGTGTCCCAAAACTTTTTGGAATCTGTTTGAAAAAGAAAGTCTTAGCTTTCCTAACTGACTGAGTATATTGGTTACTGACTTCCCTGAAAAGTTGCATATACAGAGGCTATTCGATGCTAATGCTGAACGCCACTGGATGTTTTTATGCTGATTAAGGGCAGACCAAGGACTATATCTGTTCTTAGTTCTACATTTTTTGAATGGGGCATGCATATTTACGATGGTGAGGAAGGCACTTTTAAAGAGCAACCAGGTATCCTCCACTGATGGGATGAGGTCAATATCCTTTCAGGATACCCGGGCCAGGTCGATTAGAAAGGCCTGCTCGGATGAAGTGTTTTAGGGAGCGTTTAACAGTGATGAGGGGTGGTCGTTTGATCATGGACCCATTATGCACACAGGCAATGAAGCAATGATCGCTGAGATCCTGGTTGAAGACAGCAGAGGTGTATTTAGAGGGCAAGTTGATCAGGATGTTCGGTGTCCTGTGTGAATCTAAGTGTGCGTTCTCTAATTCTCTCCTTCTCTCTTTCTTTCTCTCTCTCGGAGGACCTGAGCCCTAGGACCATGCCCCAGGACTACCTAACATGATGACTCCTTGCTGTCCCCAGTCCACCTGGCCGTGCTGCTGCTCCAGTTTCAACTGTTCTGCCTTATTATTATTCGACCATGCTGGTCATTTATGAACATTTGAACATCTTGGCCATGTTCTGTTATAATCTCCACCCGGCACAGCCAGAAGAGGACTGGCCACCCCACATATGCTCTCTCTAATTCTCTCTTTCTTTCTCTCTCTCCGAGGACCTGAGCCCTAGGACCATGCCCCAGGACTACCTGACATGATGACTCCTTGCTGTCTCCAGTCCACCTGACCGTGCTGCTGCTCCAGTTTCAACTGTTCTGCCTTATTATTATTCAAACATGCTGGTCATTTATGAACATTTGAACATCTTGGCCATGTTCTGTTATAATCCCCACCCGGCACAGCCAGAAGAGGACTGGCCACCCCACATAGCCTGGTTCCTCTCTAGGTTTCTTCCTAGGTTTTGGCCTTTCTAGGGAGTTTTTCCTCGCCACCATGCTTCTACACCTGCATTGCTTGCTGTTTGTGGTTTTAGACTGGGTTTCTGTACAGCACTTTGAGATATCAGCTGATGTACGAAGGGCTATATAAATAAATTTGATTTGATGAAATCTATGAGGGTGCCCATGGTTATGGATTTTGGGTTGTACCTGGTAGGTTCCTTGATCATTTGTGTGAGATTGAGGGCATCTAGCTTAGATTGTAGGACATCAGGGGTGTTAAGCATGTCCCAGGTTTGGTCACCTAACAGTACGAACTCTGAAGATAGATGGGGGCAATCAATTCACATATGGTGTCCAGGGCACAGCTGGGGGCTGAAGGGTCTATAACAAGCGGCAACGGTGAGAGACTTGTTTCTGGAAAGGTGGATTTTGGGCCCAGTTATGCATATATTTTCTGTAGTTGGAGATATGGAGGTTCAGGACAACCGTGTGCTTTGAAGTGGTCCATGGGTGGTAGTCAAGGCTGACTAGAGGAAGAGAAGATAGAAAAGTCGAATGATCTCCATAGGGTCACAATAGTGTCTCATGCAATAACACTATACTCTGAGGACGCATATGGACACACATACAAATCAAATGTAATTGTATTTGTCACAGGCAGTTACGACCCTTCATTCATTTTTTGAGACCCATCTGTTTAGCTAAAAAAATAATACAAACCAAATGATATAATAATAAAATTGGCCTGTTTTGCATGTTAATTTGGCATTATTTCGTGTTACATTTCAGTTTGCAAACAATGTAAAAAAAATAAAAAATTATCCTTGAGTTAATAAAGCCGCATTACAAACATGGTTTCTTTCTTGAGTAAGCCAGCTCCAAAATGCAGGTGTTTTAGCCTAGCTCAGTGCTTTCTGTGGTGGAGGGGCAGCCAGCGAAAGCACGGTGTGTAGGCATTGGTAATCTTCTCTAGTTGCGCCGTGATTGGCTAAGTGTTCTGTCACTCATGAGGTCATGACGTCACCACAGAATCTACAAGGAGAGCTATGCAGTTAAAGCCCCCTTGGGTTCTGCCATAGATTAATATTAGAAGTACCCATCCAAGTAGGCTCAAGGTCAGTGGCCACAGTTAAAGTTATGTCAAATCATGTTATATCTACCGTAGCATTGATTGGACATAATTTCTAAATCTTAGCAAGCTAGCTAGACAAGCAGTCATCATCATGAATCATGTCGACAATCAACTGGAAAATCTTTTTCAATTCTTGTCATATGAAGAGAAATGATAGATAGAACGTATCGGAATGTAATACTAAGTCTATGTTGTGTAGTAATCTGTTAGTAGCCCATGTGTCTCACCCTAAGAATTTGGTCCCTCTCCCCCTCAGAACTTAGCCTACTGTTCTGACTTGGTGGTGCACATGTAGCATATAGCCTGTTTTTGAGAAATTTCATCATTGAATATTGTAAGAGCTTTCATTGTCTGCTTATATGCCCCCATTATTTATCATATGGTTGACTTGGTATACAGGGAGAATACTGGAAGAATGGCTCATGTTGTGAATTCTGTCGCTGGCCATTTAAAAAGTCCTGAACAAATAGGCATATTGACTACGTCTGTTTCAGCTCTCTAATTAACATCTTAATCGAAATTATGGCTTTCCTCTTATCGTTCCCTTATGCCGTAGTGTGTAGAGCTCAAATGTACATCGTGTGTACAGCTACTATTGAAGGAGAATGCAGTTCTTACCGAGTTCTTATCAGTAGAAACCATAATTATTTAAACAAGTCAGCCGTACCAGCTATGGGTTTTTTAAAAGCTGAATGTTTTTTAATGAGGCTGAATGAGCTGTTTCACTGCCAGATGAGGCACTGTTGATAGCCAGGTGTAGCGGTGGTAAGGATTCACTCCATGGCGCTGAAAGGAAAGCTCCGATGTCTGGACAGCTTTACAGTATGTAGGCACTAACAGTTCAGCTCCGCTGTCAAGACAGCTTTATGTAGGCCCTAACAGCGTGTGGGCACTGTTTGTCACCGTTATAGTGCAATTAATGTATGGTTTAGTGTTTTGTTGTGGTTTTTCTGCCATGCATCTAAAAAAACATGGTTGAGTTTGCCCCTATCAAGATTTACATGCTAAAATCGCCACTGATCACAGCCATGTTTAGACGTTACAGTGAAATGCTTACTTTACAAGCCCTTTGCCATGTTCTCAGAACATATTAATGTTCTAGACACGTTGTACGGGAACGTTGCAGGAACATATCTGTGTATCAGTTGTCAGGACGTCTCCTGAAAAGTTCTCCATAAAAAATCATTACACATCATGCCTTCTAACCAAGACAAAGGAACAAAAATTCTAGATCACCTGTACTCCACACACAGAGATGCGTAATAAGCTCTCCCTCCATTTGGTAAATCTGACCACAACTCTATCCTCCTGATTCCTGCTTACAAGCAAAAATTAAAGCAGGAAGTACTAGTGACTCGGTCTATAAAAAAGTGGTCAGATGAAGCAGATGCTAAACTCCAGGACTGTTTTACTATCAGACTGGAACATGTGCCGGGATTCTTCCGATGACATTGAGTACACCACATCAGTCACTGGATTTATCAATAAGTGCATCGAGGACGTCGTCCCCACAGTGACTGTACGTACATACCCCAACCAGAAGCCATGGATTACAGGCAACATTCGCACTGAGCTGAAGGGTAGAGCCGCTGCTTTCAAGGTGCGGGACTCTAACCCGGGAGCTTACAAGAAATCCTGCTATGCCCTGCAACGAACCATCAAACAGGCAAAGCGTCAATACGGGGCTAAGATTTAATCATACGACACCGGCTCCGATGCTCGTCTTGTGGCAGGGCTTGCAAACTATTACAGACTACAAAGGGAAGCACAGCCGCGAGCTGTCCAGTGATACGAGCCTACCAGACGAGCTAAATCACTTCTATGCTCGCTTCGAGGCAAGCAACACTGAGGCATGCATGAGACCATCAGCTGTTCTGGACGACTGTGTGATCACACTCTCCGTAGCCAACGTGAGTAAGACCTTTAAACAGGTCAACATACACAAGGCTGCGGGGCCAGACGGATTATCAGGATGTGTGCTCCGGGCATGTGCTGACCAACTGGCAGGTGTCTTCAATGACATTTTCAACATGTCCCTGATTGAGTCTGTAATACCAACATATTTCAAGCAGACCACTATAGTCCCTGTGCCCATGAACCCAAAGGCAACCTGCCAAAATGACTACGGACCCGTAGCACTCACATCCGTAGCCATGAAGTGCTTCGAAAGGCTGGTAATGGCTCACATTAACACCATTATCCCAGAAACCCACTCCAATTTGCATATCGCCTAAACAGATCCACAGATGATGCAATCTCTATTGCACTCCACACTGCCCTTTCCCACCTGGACAGAAGGAACACTTAAAGTGGGGAGAACAAGTATTTGATACACTGCCGATTTTGCAGGTTTTCCCTACTTACAAAGCATGTAGAGGTCTGTAATTTTTATCATAGGTACACTTCAACTGTGAGAGACGGAATCTAAAACAAAAATCCAGAAAAACACATTGTATGATTTTTTATTAATTTATTTGCAAATTATGGTGGAAAATAAGTATTTGGTCAATAACAAAAGTTTATTTCAAAACTTTGTTATATACCCTTTGTTGGCAATGACAGAGGTCAAACGTTTTCTGTAAGTCTTCACAAGGTTTTCACACACTGTTGCTGATATTTTGGCCCATTCCTCCATGCAGATCTCCTCTAGAGCAGTGATATTTTGGAGCTGTTGCTGGGCAACACGGACTTTCAACTCCCTCCAAAGATTTTCTATGGGGTTGAGATCTGGAGACTGGCTAGGCCACTCCAGGACCTTGAAATGCTTCTTACGAAGCCACTCCTTTGTTGCCTGGGCGGTATGTTTGGGATCATTGTCATGCTGAAAGACCCACCACGTTTCACCTTCAATGCCCTTGCTGATGGAAGGAGGTTTTCACTCAAAATCTCACGATACATGGCACCATTCATTCTTTCCTTTACACGGATCAGTCGTCCTGGTCCCTTTGCAGAAAAACAGCCTCAAAGCATGATGTTTCCACCCCCATGCTTCAGTGGGTATGGTGTTCTTTGGATGCAACTCAGCATTCTTTGTTCTCCAAACACGACAAGTTGAGTTTTTACCAAAAAGTTATATTTTGGTTTCATCTGACCATATGACATTCTCCCAATCTTCTTCTGGATCATCCAAATGCTCTCTAGCAAACTTCAGACGGGCCTGGACATGTACTGGCTTAAGCAGGGGGACATGTCTGGCACTGCAGGATTTGAGTCCCTGGCGGCGTAGTGTGTTACTGATGGTAGGCTTTGTTACTTTGGTCCCAGCTCTCTGCAGGTCATTCACTAGGTCCCCCCGTGTGGTTCTGGGATTTTTGCTCACTGTTCTTGTGATCATTTTGACCCCACGGGGTGAGATCTTGCGTGGAGCCCCAGATCGAGGGAGATTATCAGTGGTCTTGTATGTCTTCCACTTCCTAATAATTGCTCCCACAGTTGATTTCTTCAAACCAAGCTGCTTACCTATTGCAGATTCAGTCTTCCAGCCTGGTGCAGGTCTACAATTTTGTTTCTGGTGTCCTTTGACAGTCCTTTGGTCTTGGCCATAGTGGAGTTTGGAGTGTGACTGAGGTTGTGGACAGGTGTCTTTTATACTGATAACAAGTTCAAACAGGTGCCATTAATACAGGTAACGAGTTGAGGACAGAGGAGCCTCTTAAAGAAGAAGTTACAGGTCTGTGAGAATCAGAAATCTTGCTTGTTTGTAGGTGACCAAATACTTATTTTCCACCATAATTTGCAAATAAATTCATTAAAAATCCTACAATGTGATTTTCTAGATTTCTTTCTTCTCATTTTGTCTGTCATAGTTGAAGTGTACCTATGATGAAAATTACAGGCCTCTCTCATCTTTTTAAGTGGTAGAACTTGCACAATTGGTGGCTGACTAAATACTTTTTTGCCCCACTAAGTATTTGATCACCTACCAACCAGTAAGAATTCCGGCTCTCACAGACCTGTTAGTTTTTCTTTAAGAAGCCCTCCTGTTCCCCACTCATTACCTTCATTAACTGCACCTGTTTGAACTCATTACCTGTATAAAAGACACCTGTCCACACACAATCAAACAGACTCCAACCTCTCCACAATGGCCAAGACCAGAGAGCTGTGTAAGGACATCAGGGATAAATTGTAGACTTGCACAAGGCTGGGATGGGCTACAGGACAATAGGCAAGCAGCTTGGTGAGAAGGCAACAAATGTTGGTGCAAATATTAGAAAATAGAAGAAGTTCAAGATGACGGTCAAATCACCCTCGATCTGGGGCTCCATGCAAAATCTCACCTCGTGGGGCATCAATGATCATGAGGAAGGTGAGGGATCAGCCCAGAACTACACGGCAGGACCTGGTCAATGAACTGAAGAGAGCTGGGACCACAGTCTCAAAGAAAACCATTAGTAACACACTACACCGTCATGGATTAAAATCCTGCAGCGCATGCAAGGTCCCCCTGATCAAGCCAGCGCATGTCCAGGCCCCTCTGAAGTTTGCCAATGACCATCTGGATGATCCAGAGGTGGAATGGGAGAAGGTCATGTGGTTTTTGGTCCACTCCACTCGCCGTGTTTGGAGGAAGAAGAAGGATGACTACAACCAAGAACACCATCCCAAACGTGAAGCACGGAGGTGGAAACATCATTCTTTGGGGATACTTTTCTGCAAAGGGGACAGGACAACTGCACCGTATTGAGGGGAGAATGGATGGGGACATGTATCGCAAGATCTTGGCCAACAACCTCCTTCCCTCAGTAAGAGCATTGAAGATGGTTTGTGGCTGGGTCTTCCAGCATGACAACGACCAGAAACACACAGCCAGGGCAACTAAGGAGTGGCTCCGTAAGAAGCATCTCAAGATCCTGGAGTGGCCGAGCCAGTCTCCAGACCTGAACCCAATAGAAAATCTTTGGAGGGAGCTGAAAGTCCGTATTGCCCAGCGACAGCCCCGAAACCTGAAGGATCTGGAGAAGGCCTGTATGGAGGAGTGGGCCAAAATCCCTGCTGCAGTGTGTGCAAACCTGGTCAAGAACTACAGGAAACGTATGATCTCTGTAATTGCAAACAAAGGTTTCTGTACCAAATATTAAGTTCTGCTTTTCTGATGTATCAAATACTTATGCCATGAAATAAAATGCAAATGAATTACTTAAATCCAGAAAATCACATTGTATGTTTTTTTGTTCACAGTTTGTCTCACAGTTGAAGTGTACCTATGATAAAAATTACAGACCTCTACATGCTTTGTAAGTAGGAAAACCTGCAAAATCGGCAGTAAATCAAATACTTGTTCTCCCCACTGTATGTGAGAATGCTATTCATTGACTACAGCTCAGCGTTCAACACCATAGTACCCACAAAGCTCATCACTAAGCTAAGGATCTTGGGACTAAACACCTCCCTCTGCAACTGGATCCTGGACTTCCTGATGGGCCACCCCCAGGTGGTGAGGGTAGGTAAGCAACACATCTGCCACGCTGATCCTCAACACTGGAGCTCCCCAGGGGTGCGTGCTCAGTCCCCTCCTGTATTCCCTGTTCACCCACGACTGCATGGCCAGGCACGACTCCAACACCATCATTAAGTTCGCAGACGACACAACAGTGGTAGGCCTGATCACCGACAACAACGAGACAGCCAATAGGGAGGAGGTCAGAGATCTGGCCGGGCGGTGCCAGAATAACAACCTATCCCTCAACATAACCAAGACTAAGGAGATGATTGTGGAGTACAGGAAAAGGAGAACAGAGCACGCTCCCATTCTCATCGACGGGGCTGTAGTGGAGCAGGTTGAGAGCTTCATGTTCCTTGGTGTCCACATCAACAACAAACTAGAATGGTCCAAACACATCAACACAGTCGTGAAGAGGGCACGACAAAGCCTATTCCCCCTCAGGAAACTAAAAAGACTTGGCATGGGTCCTGTTATCTTCAAAAGGTTCTACTGCTGCAACATCGAGAGCATCCTGACTGGTTGCAACACTGCCTGGTAAGGCAATTGCTCAGCCTCTGACCGCAAGGCACTACAGAGGGTAGTGCGTACAGCCCAGTATATCACTGGGGCTAAGCTGCCTGCCATCCAGGACCTCTACACCAGGCGCTGTCAGAGGAAAGCCCTAAGAATTGTCAAAGACCCCAGCCACCCCAGTCATAGACTGTTCTCTCTACTACTGCATGGGAAGCGGTACCGGAGTGCCAAGTCTAAGACAAAAAGGCTTCTCAACAGTTTTCACCCCCAAGCCATAAGACTCTTGAACAGGTAATCAAATGGCTACCTGGACTATTTGCATTGTGTGCCACCCCCCAACCCCCTTTTTACGCTGCTGCTACTCTGTTTACCATATATGCATAGTTACTTTAATCATATCTACATGTACATACTACCTCAATCAGCCTGACTAACCGGTGTCTGTATGCAGCCTCGCTACTTTTATAGCCTCGCTACGGTATTAAGCCTGTCTTTTTACTGTTTTATTAACCTACCTATTGTTCACCCAATAATTTTTTGCACTATTGGTTAGAGCCTGTAAGTAAGCATTTCACTGTAAGGTCTACACCTGTTGTATTCAGCGCACGTGACAAAAACTTTGATTTGATCCAATCAGAACCAACATTTACTCTGTCATCATCTTCGACACGATATTCCTCAGATATGTTTACATCATAGACAATATATTGTAGATGAGTAAATTAGTTATACTATTTATGGATTAATAAGGCTAAATAATCAGCATTTATGTAGAGGTGTAACGAAGTAGCTGTGAGTCGAGAAGTAAGTGCAGGTGAAACGTTTAATAAAACAAACATGGAATGAGATAACAGTAGGGTCTATGCATAAACACAGGATAAATACTGACTGGGAAAGGAACCTAAGGGAGTACCAGATATAGGGGAGGTAATAGAATCCAGGTGTGCCTCATGATGATGTGCAGGTTTGCGTAATGATGGATCCTAGGACCGGTGGTTAGTATACCGGCGACACCGAACGCCGGAGGGGAGGAGCGGGAGTAGACATGACAGTACTGCCCCTCTGATGCGCGGCTCCAGCCGCAGGACGACGCCAACCAGACGGAAGACCTGAGGACGAGGAGCGGGCCGGTCCAGGCTGTGAAGGTGGAAATCACAGATGATGTTGGGATCCAGAATGTCCTCCACCGGAACCCAACACCGCTCCTCTGGGCAATACACCTCCCAGTCCACCAGGTACTGGAGCCGACCCCCACGACGTCAGTAGTCCAGTTGGGATTTGATGGCATAGGCCGGACTCCCGTTGATGTCCAGGGGGGGTGGAGGGGTGTCGTTGGGGACAGCATCAGCTAGGAGATCAGGAACCACCGGCCTGAGAAGGGAGACATGAAAAGATATGGTATGGTAGTCACTGGGAAGCTGTAATCTATACGTTACCTCGTTGACCCTCCGGAGGACCTTGAACGGCCTCACAAACCGGGGGCTCGGTTTCTTGCAGAGTGGGATGTTCATGTTGGGCTCCACACCAACCTACGGGGACCACCCTTAATGAAAGAGATGAGAGTACCAAACGCTCCCGAAGTAGGTTATTGTGACAGATGGCCATTGCAATGAGTGCGTGCAAGGAGAGGTTGTTGTCTCGACAGGCCAGTTCCATCTGGACCTCCTCGCACAGTCCTCTTCTGAATAGCGTACGAAGCGCCCGCTCGTTCCAGCCGCTGGATGCTGCTACTGTCTGGAAGGTGAGCGTGTACCCTGCAGCAGTCTGGACCCCCTGCCAACCTCTCTGCCATCTGGTGGATGATCGAAGATACATTTAAACAGAGCCATGAACCCTTCATATGAATCTAGCTCCTCCTCCTCTCTTCCAGATGGCCGTGGCCCATTCCAGATAAAGGGGAGGTAATAAGTGAGGTAATGGAGTCCAGGTGTGCCTCATGATGACGTGCAGGTGCGCGGAATGATTGATGCCAGGTGTGCGTACTGATAGACCCCAGGACCGGTGGTTAGTATACCGGCAAGGTGGAACCCCAGAGGGGAGGAGCTGGAGTAGATGTGACAAGAGGGGCCTTGCGGCTCGCTCTACAGGTCTGCTATGCTGCCCTGGGGAGGCAAAGCTATTTTAGAGTCGGGGACAGAAGTCAGGATGGCCAGACATTGGTGGGAACTAAAAGGTATTGTTAAAAAGGAGCATTGACAAGTCAGCATCACATGATTTGTGAGACAAATCTCTCACTTAGTCTCAGTAGCTGTCCAGTGTTCCAGATTTGAATGCAATTTGACCTAATAATGAATTACAATACGAGTGAAAGAGGTATTAAAGTATGTTAAAAAGCAGCTTTTCTGTGTCACCCTGCTTGTCCTGTTCACAAACAACAGAATGGTGCAGGCGTATACTGGTTATTATAAATATGAATTACAAGTAAACATCTGATTTTCCAGCTCAGCCAATGAGCCAACGTCTTGCCAAAGTATGTGAGGTCACATAATATCAGGAAATAGCAAGCATTTTTGAAACCGTCTGTTTCAGACTCAAGTCAACATCATTATTTAGAGTGTACAGAATGAGCTGTTAAAAATGGGATCTTCATTGAAGTTACTTTCATTAACAACGAATCTCTCTCATACACCTAAGAAGCTATATTTATATATCAAATGGATCGCTAGCATACATTGTGAACTGTACACACTTAAATATGTGGTTTTTATAGGTAAACATTTATGCCCCTGCAGGCTAATTAACACGACTAAGTTCTTAGACACTGACTTTCCATGACTGTGTCAGCAATAGTTGTACTGTTCCTATGAATGAGTGACGACTGCCAGCTACATAATTATTTCTAAAACGTTCATGACAAAAGCAATGAGTAAACTGAATTGAAATCGACCCCATCCATGAATCGAATGCCACACCCAATCCCAAATCAACCCCCTATCCCTAACCCACTACTCCCTTCCCAAAGCACTTTCCCCTCGCCGGTTACTGTACAATCCCATTTAAAACTGTTGTGCAATCAAGACACTGTACATAAAATACATTTTATTATGATTGTGTGCATTTACACTAACAGGTACATTATGTACAAACAACAGTGTCGGCATTCTTACTGATCAGCTGCTCTGTGTTGGGTGAGACTAGAGAGCAGAGATGATAAACCAGTCTACTGTAGAGAGGATACCTGCACTCTTGAGTTTCCTACAAGGTCTCTGGTGAGAGAGTGATCAGTCTGTGTTGTAGTCAGTCTGTGGTGTGGTAGTGGTCAGTCCAGCATGACCTGTCCCAGCTCTCCCTTCCTGAACGCTCTGATGAAATCATAGGCTGCTGCTGTGTAGTTAGGCACTGTGAGGGTGATGTTACCTAGGGAACACAGAGATTAGGTACATACACCATTAGCTTACAAAAGCCTTTAATAAGGCAAGTATAAAGATTTGTCTCGATGCCAAAACTTGACCCTGTAATAGTTGTAAGAACTGTACTATTACTCTGCAATGACTATGTAAATTGTTATATGTAAATACAATTTACTATGTAAATACACAGTTTTACTATATATTTAGTATGATATGGTTTACTCTTACCCACTCCAGTGATGGCTTTAACCCGTTGAGTCTTTCCCAGTTTGACAGCGATACGTTTCAACACCTGCTGGATGTCATCACTAGGCTCACTGAGATCATACCTCTCCACGTAACTACACACACACAGACACACACTTCATGTAACCAGACACAGAGAAACACTCAACTCCCAAGATTACAAAACACAGCGACAGTCAAATCACTTTTGAGTATCTCAATGGATTCAATGTCGCTGCAATATACAATATTGGAATCAATGCTTTGCCTGTACCTGTACTTCTCCAGTCTATTGAGAGAGAACAGTAGGTAGTCTGCCATGATGTCTTCTCCTACTAGATGGTCCAGGATGGTTCCTGACAGTAACAGCAGAGGAGGGAGTCATCATTACATTGGCCATAATGCATGTCCTGCTGATAATCACATGGCTTGATGTGGAGTCACTGTGTCAAAGGGCTGCCATATAATTCACACATGCTTCGATTGTTATATGATTGAGAGCATTGGAAAATTCATATTTATCCATACAGTGTGAGAGGCACATCAGAGATTGGCTGTTGTTATATTAGATTCCACTGGCACCCCGAGTGTGCCAGCTAGAGATTCTGGGTTTGAGTCCAGGCTCTGTCGCAGCCGGCCGCGACCTGGAGACCCATGGGGCGGCGCACAATTGGCCCAGCATCGTCCGGGTTAGGGGAGGGTTTAGCCGGCAGGGATGTCCTTGTCCCATCGCGCACTAGCGACTCCTGTGGCGGGCCGGGCGCATTGCACACTGACACGATCGCCAGGTGTTTCCTCCAACTCATTGGTGCGGCTGGCTTCCTGGTTAAGTGGGCATTGTGTCAAGAAGCAGTTGACACAATGCTTGGTTGGGTTGTGTTTCGGAGGACGCATGGCTCTCAACCCTCAACTCTCCTGAGTCCGTACAGGAGTTGCAGCGATGAGACAATTGGATACCACGAAATTGGGGAGAAAATAAAGGATTAAACAATATATTAGCTTCCACTAGGTGGCACTGCAGCACTATGGCATACAGAGACCAGGTGGGTCCAGAACCATATATGTAATAGAACACCTTCCTAATATTGAGTTGCACCCCCTTTTGCCCTCAGAACAGCCTCAATTTGTCGGGACATGGACTCTACAAGGTGTCAAATGTGTTCCACAGGGATGCTGGCCCAAGTTGACTCCATTGCCTCCCACAGTTGTGTCAAGTTGGCAAGATGTCCTTTGGGTGGTGGACCAGCAGCATTCTTGATACACACAGGAAAATGTTGGGCATGAAAACCCAGCAGCCTTGTAGTTCTTGACACACTCAAATATTGGTGTGCCTGGCAACTACTACCATACTCCGTTCAAAGGCACTTATATCTTTTGTCTTGCCCATTCACCTTCTGAAGGTCACACATACACAATTCATGTCTCAAATATCTCAAGCATTAAAAGTAATTATTTTACCCGCCTCTTCCCTTTCATCTACACTGATTGTATTTAACAACTGACCTCAATAAGGGATCATGCTTTCACCTGGATTCACCTGGACTCACCCGGTCAGTCTACGTCATGGAAAGAGGCTACACATCATTTGCCAAACCTAGTCTGTACTCACCACATAGGGCTAGCTTCATGCCTGTCTCCAGACTCTGTATCTTCGGAGGAAGGACACCAGGCGTATCTAGAAGATGGATGATGGGTCTCTCACACACCTCACAAGAGGAACACACAAACATTGAGTAAGTACTGAATATACACAAAAACAGACAAGTGACAGGAGCACAGACAGGTGAAACCATCACTCACCTGTATTCTAGTCAACACTGCTTTGGTAATGCCTGGTTCCCCTCCTACTTTTGACCCCCGACCTAAAGGTAGAAAAAGATGGATCATCATTACTTCAACAAGGGTTAAATGAAATGCACATGACAAAACTATGCAAGGATTTATCCTAATCCATATATCTCATTGTAACGTTAAGTTGTACCTTTCTTGAGGTTGGTTCTCCTCAGAGCATTGATGAGTGATGACTTTCCAACGTTGGGCACCCCAATCACCATCAGACAGAAGTTGGTGTTCTGAACATTGAATAAACACACGTCATAACATGACCACATAATATGACCGTAACCACATTCAGACTAGAGGTCGACCGATTAATCGGAATGGGTGTTTAATTAGGTGCGATTTCAAGTTTTCATAACATCGGAAATCAGTATTTTTGGACACCGATTTTGCTTCTTTTTTTTTTACACCTTTATTTAATTTTTTATTTAACTAGGCAAGTCAGTTAAGAACACATTCTTATTTTCAATGACGGCCTATGAACGGTGGGTTAACTGCCTCGTCCAGGGGCAGAACGACAGATTTTCACCTTGTCAGCTCGGGGGATCCAATCCTGCAACCTTACAGTTAAAAAGTCCAACGCAATAACGACCTGCCTCTTGTTGCACTCCACAAGGATACTGCCTGTTACGTGAATAGTAAGCCAAGGTAAATTGCTAGCTAGCATTACACTTATCTTATAAAAAACAATCAATCAATCATAATCACTAGCCAACTACACATGGGTGATGATATTACTAGATATTATCGAGCGTGTCATGCGTTGCGTATAATCTGACTGAGCAGTGGTCGGCAGAAGCAGGTGCGTAAACATTCATTCAAACAGCACTTTCGTGCGTTTTGCCAGCAGCTCTTCGTTGTGTCAAGCATTGCGCTGTTTATGACTTCAAGCATATCAACTCCCGAGATGATGCTGGTGTAACCGAAGTGAAATGGCTGATTCGTTAGCGCGCGCTATAATAGCGTTTCAAACGTCACTCGCTCGCTTTGAGTCTTCTAGTAGTTGTTCCCTTACTTTGCATGGGTAAAGCTGCTTCGAATGTGGCTGTTGTCGTTGTGTTCCTGGTTCGAGCCCAGGGAGGAGCGAGGAGTGGGACGTAAACTATACTGTTTCACTGGCAATACTAAAGTGCCTATAAGAACATCCAATAGTCAAAGGTTAATGAAATACAAATGGTATAGAGAGAAATAGTCCTATAATAACTACAACCTAAAATTTCTTACCTGGGAATATTGAAGACTCATGTTAAAAGGAACCACCAGCTTTCATATGTTCTCATGTTCTGAGCAAGAAACTTAAACGTTAGCTTTCTTACATGGCAAATATTGCACTTTTACTTCCTTCTCCAACACTTTGTTTTTGCATTATTTAAACAAAATTGAACATTTCATTATTTATTTGAGGCTAAATTGATTTTGATGTATTATATTAAGTTAAAATAAGTGTTCATTCAGTATTATTGTAATTGTCATTATTACAAATAAAATTAAATTGGCCGATTAAATCGGTATCGGCTTTTTTTGGTCCTCCAATAATCGGTATCGGTGTTGAAAAATCATAATCGGTAGACCTCGAATTCAGACCACACAAAAGACCGTTGTTTACCCCCTCTATTCACCATACAATCCTCATGACAGCAACTAAAACACCAAAATAAAATGAATCACAACCAGATCAAAAGGACAACTAAATGATGTGGGACACAACAAACTTCCTGGTCAGACGCAGGTCAGAACTGTAACATTATGATTATATCATCCTCAGCCATGACACACAGGGTGCTGTAACAGCCTAACCTCCAATTACTGATTGAAGTGAATTTGTAAATCATGGTAATAAATTGAATTTAATGCGCCTTTTCATTGAAAAACAAAGTGCTACAGGTAAATGCAGAAAAGGATAGAAAAACAAGACAGACAAAATAAGGACACAATTAGACAGGGCAACTGACAAAGAACACAGCTGACGCTACAAGGACAAAGACACCAAGGAGCACAGCTATAACTAAGAGAAGGCTTTTCTAAAGAGGGTGGTTTTTAGGCCAGTTTTAAAGGAGCCCAGAGTCTGTAGTGCCGTGAGTGCATTCCAGCGGGAGGGCGGTCGAGCCAGTATTAATTTCGTCAAGAAGGATGGGTGACAAAAATATTCGTCAAACACCTATTTTTCAGTGGCAAATTGACACTAAACAAAACATAGTTTTCCATTTCACTTCACTAAATCGAGACTGAATTATCTATGCGACGAAACTCTGACAACTAAGTGGACTGGACAAGAGTTGGAGAGATTGAAAGCTTTTCAGTTATGAGGACAAGTAAAATTACCAGCACAAATGCAAAGCATTTTCTTCTTTGCTTATGGCCTTATAGAGTTGATTGAGAGCGGTCTTCGTGCCAGCTTCGTTTTGTGGTGGTAAATAGACGGCTACGAATAATACAGATGATAACTCTCTTGGTAGATAGTATGGTCTGCAGCTTATCATAAGGTGCTCTACCTCAGGCAAGAAATACCTTGAGACTTCTTTAATATTAGACATCGAGCACCAGCTGTTATTGACAAAGACACACACCCCCACCCATCATCTTACCAGAGGTAGCGTCTCTGTTCTGCCAGTGCATGGAAAATCCCGCTAGCTCTATATTGTCTGTATCTTCGTTCAGCCACGTCTCGGTGAAACACAAGATGTTACAGTTTTTAATGTCCCGTTGGTAGGATAATCTTAATAGTAGGTCATCAATTTTATTTTCCAATGATTGATGTTAGCGAGTAGAATGTAAGGCATTGGGAGTTTACTCGCTCGCTTCCGGATTCTCAGAAGGATCCCGATCTGCGTTCCCTTTTCCGGCATATTTTCTTCACACAAAAGGTGTGGATCTGGGCCTGTCCAGTGAATGCAGGATATCCGACAAAATAATAAACAAAAAAAATACAAAATAGCACAATTGGTTGGGAGAATGTAAAATGTCAGCCATATTCTGCGGCGCCATCTTTACACGATTCCATGTGTTATTGCATCGTTTTGATGTCTTCGCTATTATTCTACATTGTAGAAAATAGTAAAAATAAAGAAAAAGCCTTGAATGAGTAGGTGGTCTAAAACTTTTGACGGGTAGTGTAGCTATTCAGCAGCCTGACGGTCTAGAGGTAGAAGCTATTGGCCAGTCTTCGTTTTAGCCATAACGCTCCTGTACTGCCCATGTCTGAGTGATGGAAGCTGGGAGAACAGGCCGTGGTATTGTAGGTGTCCTGGACGGCAGGCAGTATGCACCCAATGGTGCGTTCAGCTGACCCTCTGTAGTGCCTTGCGGTCAGAGACAGTGGAGTTGCCGTACCAAGCTGTGATGCAGCCCAACCATATGCTCTCTATGGTGCTCCTTTAGAACACTGAGGGCACTTTGGGATAGGCCACACTTTTTCAACCTCCTGAGGTTAAAGAGTCCCTGTTGTGCCTTCTTCACCACAGTGTCCGTGAAGAGTGCATTGCAGTTGTCCAGCCTTGAGGTGACAAAGGCATGGAAGAGCCTCTCTGCATCAGACTGAGTAAGGGTGGGACGGAGTTTGGCAATGTTCTTGGTGATAAGAGTGATGCTTGATGTGATTGTCGAAGGTTAGAGAGGAGTCAAGCTTAATGCCCAGATTGTAAACATTGGATGAGAGGGGGATGTTCTTGCCTGTGAGGTGGGTTATCGGTGAGTGATTTTGCTGCTGTTGAAGGAAGTTTTGCTTCATCCAAGCCCTTATCTCCTCAAGACAGGTGTTAAGATGAGCAGAGGGACTTGTTGAAGTTTTCAGATACAGCTCTGTCATCCGCATAGCAGTGGAGTGAGATTTCATTACAGCTGATGACACGACCGATAGTAAACAGAATGAACAGGATGTGTCCCAAGAACGGATCCTCGTGGGACAACACAACTGAAAAACGAGCTCAGGGCTGGTCCCGTAAGCATTCCAGGAGGATGGAAAGGAGACTGGACACACTAACATAGCTTCAAATTGACAACCAAATGAACTGGAATTTAGGGTAGTAAACCTCTCATTTGTTATCATCTAAGACTGAACGTAGCCCTATACTACACATTCGTTTTTTTCTAAACACAAAATCTAAACCAATCAGCCAATCAATCATTCCTCAATCAGTTGTAGGCCGTGACCTCACCTCCTCTCGGTGGAAGCGTGGCTGGCTCTCGATTAATTCTGTGACCATGGGAACCAGCTGCAACAACAGAAAGGAAGATTAACAGAGTAGGAGAGAGCTGTCACAATGTTACTAACTCGGTCTTCTGTGGAACTGTTAAAACCAAACTGCAAAGTCACCCTTTCTTAAAGGAAAGGTTCACCCATTTTGAATGTTATATTGTTTTTGTGCATCTCTGAGTGATCTATCGATTCCCGGGGTCATTTCATGTGTATCTGAGCTACTGCCGTTAAAGCAGACAGAAACTCATCTGGTATGACGTAGCATTGCACCTCAGCCACGCTCAAGGTTCTAAACGACATCATAACCACCATCGATAAGAGACATTACTGTGCAGCCGTATTCATCGACATGGCCAAGGCTTTCGACTCTGTTAATCATCACATTCTTATTGGCAGACTCGACAGCCTTGGTTTCTCAAATGATTGCCTCGCCTGGTTTACCAACTACTTCTCTGATAGAGTTCAGTGTGCCAAATCGGAGGGCCTGTTGTCCGGACCTCTGGCAGTCTCTATGGGGGTGCCACAGGGTTCAATTCTTAGGCCGACTCTCTTTTCTGTATACATCAATGATGTTGCTCTACCTGCTGGTGATTCTCTGATCCACCTCTACGCAGACGACACCATTCTGTATACTTCTGGCTCCTCCTTGGACACTATGTTAACTAACCTCCAGACGAGCTTCAATGCCAAACAAATCTCCTTCCGTGGCCTCCAACTGCTCTTAAAACGCAAGTAAAACTAAATGTATGCTTTTCAATCGATCGCTGCCCGCACCTGCTCGCCCGTCCAGCATCACAACTCTGGACGGCTCTGACATAGAATACGTGGACAACTACAAATACCTGGGTGTCTGGTTAGACTGTAAACTCTCCTTCCAGACTCACATTAAGCATCTCCAATCCAAAATTAAATCTAGAATCGGCTTCCTATATCGCAACAAAGCATCCTTCACTCATGCTGCCAAACATATCCTCATAAAACTGACCATCCTACCGATCCTCGACTTCGGTGATTTCATCTATAAAATAGCCTCCAACAATCTACTCAACAAACTGGATGCAGTCTATCACAGTGCCATCTGTTTTGTCACCAAAGCCCCATATACTACCCACCACTGCGACCTGTATGCTCTCGTTGGTTGGCCCTCGCTTCATACTCTTCGCCAAACCCACTGGCTACAGGTTATCTACAAGTCTCTGCTAGGTAAAGCCACGCTTTATCTCAGCTCACTGGTCACCATAGCAGCACCCACTCGTAGCATGCGCTCCAGCAGGTATATCTCACTGGTCACCCCCAAAGCCAATTCCTCCTTTGGTCGTCTTTCCTTCCAGTTCTCTGCTGCCCATGACTGGAACGAATTGCAAAAATCTCTGAAGCTGGAGACTCACAACTCCCTCATTAGCTTTAAGCACCAGCTGTCAGAGCAGTTTACAGATCACTGCACCTGTACTTAGCCTATCTGTAAACAGCCCATCTATCTACCTCATCCTCATACTGGTGTTTATTTATTTTGCTCCTTTATACCCCAGTATCGCTACCTGCACATTCATCTTCTGCCGATCTACCATTCCAGTGTTTAATTGCTATATTGTAATTACTTCGCCACCATGGCCTATTTATTTTCTTAACTTACCTCATTTTTACTCACTGTATATAGACTTTTTGTTTTCTTTTGTTCTACTGTATTATTGACTGTATGTTTTGTTTATTCCATGTGTAACTCTGTGTTGTTGTATGTGTCGAATTGCTACGCTTTATCTTGGCCAGGTCGCAGTTGCAAATGAACTTGTTCTCAACTAGCCTACCTGGTTAAATAAAGGTGAAATAAATTGCGGTAAAACTGCTCTCACTACACTGGAAGTTAATAGGAATACAACTTTTAGATCGCAAAAATGTCTATTATACACGTCAGATTTCAATTCTGGCCGATGTCACAACGCGAGAGTTTGTCTTCTCTGCTATGAGCTATTTGATCATATTTTTGCGATATTCCTACCTAGAGAAATTTGTAATTTGATAGAGGGTCCACCACATTTTTTCTATTTGTCTGCCTCTGCAGTCCAGGGTGCATTGCATGGCAGTTGCGAATGTCGTACTCCACTCTGCGAGGCACATCAAACTGAAAATCACTCCTAAATTGATAGCTGTAAAACCGCCTAAACAAACTGCACTAAGTCACTGATATTCTTTGGTATTAAATGTGTGTAGTTAATTTAGCTAGCTAGCTGCCTTGCTAGCCAGCCAGCCCATAGAGAGCATTGTGAGTTTTGTAGTCGACTTGAGCTGCAAAAGATTTCTACAATTTTCACGTTGCTACCAATCTTATTATAACAAAATAAAACATTTGTTCACCCCAAAAAATATTGTTCTCACACATTAGTGTTATATTTACCACCATTTATATTTATGAGAATGTTTGGTTTTGGGTGGATATTTCCTTTAAGGATCTCACAGGCTCTCCCTCTCCTTTTTTGATGTTGTTCTCCATCTCTCTCAGTCTCTCTTACCTTTTTGACGTTGTCATCTCTCTGTCTGAGGCAGTCTGTGAACAGGACCTTCTTCACTCCATGTCTTTCAAGCTGTTTCAAAATCATCTGGAGAGCAAAACATTCAGATCAGGACACACAAGTCTGCATCAGGACTACATACAGCGCTGCACTGGACGCTCGGTCTCAATTCCTTATACAGAGGCCATTCCAATTCATCTACTGCACGACTGGCCATATAAAGTGGGGCAAAAAAGTGTTTAGTCAGCCACCAATTGTGAAAGTTCTCCCACTTAAAAAGATGAGAGGCCTGTGATTTTCATCACTGGTACACTTCAACTACGACAGACAAAATGAGATTTTTTTCTCTCCAGAAAATCACATTGTAGGATTTTAATGAATTTATTTGCAAATTATGGTGGAAAATGAGTATTTGGTCAATAACAAAAGTTCTGTAAGTTTTCTGTAAGTCTTCACAAGGTTTTCACACACTGTTGCTGGTATTTTGGCCCATTCCTCCATGCAGATCACCTCTAAAGCAGTGATGTTTTGGGGCTGTTGCTGGGCAACACGGACTTTCAACTCCCTCCAAAGATTTTCTATGGGGTTGAGATCTGGAGACTGGCTAGGCCACTCCAGGACCTTGAAATGCTTCTTACGAAGCCACTCCTTCGTTGCCCAGGCGGTGTGTTTGGGATCATTGTCATGCTGAATGACCCAGCCACGTTTCATCTTCAATGCTCTTGCTGATGGAAGGAGGTTTTCACTCAATCTCACGATACATGGCCCCATTCATTCTTTCCTTTACACGGATCAGTCGTCCTGGTCCCTTTGCAGAAAAACAGCCCCCAAAGCATGATGTTTCCACCCCCATGCTTCACAGTAGGTATGGTGTTCTTTGGATGCAACTCAGCATTCTTTGTCCTCCAAACACGACGAGTTGAGTTTTTACCAAAAAGTTATATTTTGGCTTCATCTTACCATATGACATTCTCCCAATCTTCTTCTGGATCATCCAAATGCTCTCTTGCAAACTTCAGACGGGCCTGGACATGTACTGGCTTAAGCAGTGGGACACGTCTTGCACAGCAGGATTTGAGTCCCTGGCGGCGTAGTGTGTTACTGATGATAGGCTTTGTTACTTTGGTCCCAGCTCTCTGCAGGTCATTCACTAGGTCCCCCCGTGTGGTTCTGGGATTTTTGCTCACCGTTCATGTTATCATTTTGACCCCACGGGGTGAGATCTTGCGTGGAGCCCCAGATCGAGGGAGATTATCAGTGGTCCTGTATGTCTTCCATTTACTAATAATTGCTCCCACAGTTGATTTCTTCAAACCAAGCTGCTTACCTATTGAAGATTCAGTCTTCCCAGCCTGGTGCAGGTCTACAATTTTGTTTCTGGTGTCCTTTGACAGCTCTTTGGTCTTGGCCATAGTGGAGTTTGGAATGTGACTGTTTGAGGTTGTGGACTTTATACTGATGTGTCTTTTATACTGATAACAAGTTCAAACAGGTGCCATTAATACAGGTAACGAGTGGAGGACAGAGGAGCCTCTTAAAGACGAAGTTACAGGTCTGTGAGAGCCAGAAATCTTGCTTGTTTGTAGGTGACCAAATACTTATTTTCCACCATAATTTGCAAATAAATTCATTTAAAATCCTACAATGTGATTTTCTGGATTTTTTTTCCTCATTTTGTCTGTCATAGTTGAAGTGTACCTATGATGAAAATTACAGGCCTCTCATCTTTTTAAGTGGGATAACTTGCACAATTGATGGCTGACTAAATACTTTTTTGCCCCACTGTACACTCACACAAGTTTGTCTGGATAAAAACACAAAACAACCCGTCTGGATGTCAGACATTGTCATGCATCAACAGAAACAGACAAGCTTCCAGTTTACAGAAACAAAACAATGATCTGCTACAGTAGCCTACATGCTTGGCAGACAGGTCAGCCAGGTCCATCTTGTTCAGCACCAGGAGATGAGGTCTGACGTCCAGACTATCCTGGAAAAGAGGGTTTCTACCCGAGAACGGGATGTTCCACTGTTAAAGAAACTTGTTTGTCATTCGTTTGGGAGCTAATGCAATTCTTCAGGTCTCAAGACAAGGCGACTCATCCTGCCACCGTGGTTGGTGATGTGAGTCCATCAGAGGGTATTGGGCAAGGTAGGGAAAGTGATGTATGCCACAACTGCCCCTTAGAACAAACTTTTCTGGTTTTAAACTGCTTATGTGGCATCAATATGAGCCATAAACATTTGTTATAGTGTCAAAATTGAATACAAAGTGTAAATAGGATCATTTGGTCATAAAGTCAGCCGTAGGTGAGTTCGTCATGTCTTACTGGGAGGATGGGTATGGATTACTTACATGGCCACTTTTGCCAATGATGTCCAATTGCCCAGAGACAACACGTGGCGTGAAGGTTCGTCCCCAGCTGCCACATGGACATGTGTTGTCAAGTCTGCATATGGGTGGAAAGCACAAGCATTTAGCTCGGCAAATAGGAGTGAAAATGGGCTTACATAAATTTAGTTCAAACTTCCAATGCATTTCAACAATATTGCCAGATGGCCAGGAATGGATTACAACCGACATGGTCACTTCTGCTGCCTGTCAACCGTCAAACTACTGGTGTTGGTGAGTATGTCATCTAAGTAGATAGCTAGTACTAGCTAACTAGTAGCTACTTTTGGTTATACAACCTAATTTGATAATGCTCGCGAGCCAGGCTATGATTCCACAGATGAAAGGGGAATGATTCTGTAGCTAGCTAAATACATCAAGCTAACGTGTTATGTGATGTAGCATTTCAGAGGAAGATGTGTGGGATGTTCACATTGAATACCCCACAAGCTGCTTTCAGCTTGGCTAAAGACAAGGTCAGCTCAGACTTTAGCCTACACGTTTCTGAATTTGCTGACCATTATGAGAAGGGAGAAGTCCTCTACTTCAAAACTTTGTTCTCTTCATAGCAAAGCTAGCTTAGCTTATCTCGCTGTACTCACTACGTGGCCTTGTTTGTTGTGATTGAATGGCAAAGACACACCCACATCAAACCCCACACTCAAGAAAACTATATTTTGCCTTCAGTCAAGGCCGCTAGCATTTCTTAATGAGCATTGATGAAAAACACCAAAACAGGAAGAGCAATCGCCCTTTAAAGGATATTCTGGCATCGTGGATTTCTAGGATGCAGTCAACATTCTTCACACTGGCCTTCATCTGTTTCAGACCTGAAGAGAGACCAGAGGAGAGGAGGATGGGTTACTGTAACCTTCACTTACTATGAAAAGAGAGTTACACAGGTATCAAAGTTAACAAAGGTTACGTGAGTAACCACGGTTATGTGAGCTATTGGAGCACTACAATATGGTATCCTTTCGCTCAGCAAGATACATTCCACCCCCCCAACCCACGAGCGAGGCATCGATGCACACTTGCTCCCTGCGGTGGACTGTTCTGTATCACTCCAACAGGAAGGAGTGAGAGTGCCATTTCAACATATTCCACACACATGCATTTGTCACCGATATCTGATGATGTCTGCGTCGTCTCTTGTGTAGATGGTGAGAGAAGCCGCCTGGAGTGGCCTGAGGTGAAGGCCCAGCGGAATCAGAGAAGCCGACGTGAGTAGGCCGAGTAACTTCCAGGCACTTTAATATGGACATGGCTCGTCTAAGCCAGAAACGGTCTAGGTAGGCCTGTATCTTCTCCAATCTCACCTGAGGGAGACGTGTAGTCATAAGAATTGAGACTATCAACATCCCCAGGAAGACCACCGTCTGTGAGGGAGTCAGGTTTCTCTTCTCCCTGTTTATGTTGAGGTACAGGTCTTGAATGTGCTTCACGATTATCCTTGTCTGCTGTAGCTTGCACACACCAGCCAGTCATCCAGGTAGTTCAGCACTAGAATGCCCCCTGGAACATGATAGGAACTAGGTCTGCATCCATGCACTTTGTGAATGTACGCGGCACCAATGAGAGGCAGAACGGGAGGACTTTCGTAAGCCACTCCTTCGAAGGCAAACCGGTGGTACTTCTAGTGATCTCGATGGACAGGAACATGGAAGTATGCATTCGTCAGGTCGAGCATGGTCAACCATTGGCCGCTCAAGATTGCCCGCAACACCCACGTTGGCGAGAGCATCTTGAACTTGAGCTCTTTTAAACATTTGTTGAGGCCTCGCAGGTCAAGAATCATCCGAAAGCTGACGCCCTTCTTCGGAACTATGAAATACGTGGAGTAGAACCCACTTAGCCGTTCTAGCGGCTCTACAAGGCTAGCATTGTTCCTGAGTTTCTCAGCCTTGCTTCTCTGCAGAGAAGAATGTTTCTCCAACCGGAGCACTGAGGTGACCCAGATGTCTCTGTAGGACGGTGGTCGGCATCGGAACTGGAGTTTGTATCCCTCAGGACTAGGGACGGGTATCGTTAAGATTTTAACGGATTTACTACTCTTACTGATACCGTTTATTGAGCTGGTACTTTAACGGTAATCTTATTGGTTCTTTTTGTTATTCATTTATGAAAAAAATAATAATTTAAGAACAGAATTAACATCGCTTTATTTTCTGAAATGTAAAATAAACAATCACTTACAGAAAAAGAAACAGCAATGTTTTGAACGAATCACTATTACAGACTAATGTTGTGATGATGGAAAACAAATTAAATAAACAATACTTTCTTGCAAAAGAAAATACAGTGGTATAGAGCAACACAGGTGGGGCATGCAAGTAGGCTGCAAAAGGACTAACAGTTCATAGAAATTCTTCTCGAGAAAGATCAACATATTTGCCTTCTCTGGCAGAAGTGGGGACCTCTCCTGCAGTCAAAAATACCCTCTCGCTAGTGGTGAAGGAGGCTTGAGTACAGAGGTAGTTTGTTGCAATGTTTGTGAGGGAGGGGCAGAGTATCTCTTCTCCCACCACCACATCACAGGCTCTTCAGCCATGGGCCTTTGTAGAGCTCGACCTCTAGGCCAACACGCTCGCTGAGGGAGAGGGACGGGGTGTCCTGTTGGATTGTCAACCTCAACTCCCTGTCCTCCTCTGAGAACAGCTTCTCCAAGGCACTCCTTGTTTTGTACATTTAAAAAAAAATGTATTTAACCTCTATTTAACTAGGCAAGTCAGTCTGGGTTTGCCCCGGCCAAACCCAGACGACGCTGGGCCAAATTGTGCGCCGCCCTATGGGACTCCCAATCACGTCCGGATGTGATGCAGCCTAGATTTGAACCAGGTCCTGCAGTGATGCCTCCTGCACTGAGATGCAGTGTCTTAGACCACTGCGCCATTTCCTCTCCTGCTGCTGCAGCTGGTGCTCTGTGTGTCTGCTCCGGCTCCTCTGACAGCCCTGGTGTTGCTCCTGTCACATTGGCCTCAACAGTTGCCTTCCTCAGCCTGTTCCAGGTGGCGTCACTCACCGGCCTCCCTTTAAATATGGGTTCCATTGCTGTGGCCTCACACAGGAAGACTTGAGAATGTCCTCATCCTAATAGCGCTTTGAGAGGTTCTCCCATACCTTCTCTTTGATGGTTGCCACAAGCGTTGTATCTTCATGCTTCCCAGTGCTCTTCCAGTTTTTGGAGGATGGGTATGATCTGTCCACAGGTGGCATTCTTTTCACATGACAGACAGTGTGGCTGTATGGAGGATTCCCATGAGCTGGACAAACTCCTCAGCCTTATGTAAGTCCTCGTCCTTCAGACGATTCAGGTTGTCCTTGGTCATTGCTTTTCTCAGTCGTGGGTCCAAGGCTGCTGCTTCGATCGCTGGATACTGCTCCATGAATCTCTCTATCATTAGATAGAGCGAGTTCCGTCTGGTCAAATCAAATCAAATTTTATTTGTCACATACACATGGTTAGCAGATGTTAATGCGAGTGTAGCGAAATGCTTGTGCTTCTAGTTCCAACAATGAAGTAATAACCAACAACTAATCTAACTAACAATTCCAAAACTACTGTCAGATACACAAGTGTAAGGGGATAAAGAATATGTACATAAAGATATATGAATGAGTGATGCTACAGAGCAGCATAGGCAAGATACAGTAGATGGTATCGAGTACAGTATATACATATGAGATGAGTATGTAAACAAAGTGGCATAGTTAAAGTGGCTAGTGATACATGTATTACATAAAGATGCAGTGGATGATATAGAGTACAGTATATACGTATACATATGAGATGAATAATGTAGGGTATGTAAACATTATATTAGGTAGCATTGTTTAAAGTGGCTTACATCATTTCACCATCAATTCCCATTATTAAAGTGGCTGGAGTTGAGTCAGTGTGTTGGCAGCAGCCACTCAATGTTAGTGGTTGCTGTTTAACAGTCTGATGGCCTTGAGATAGAAGCTGTTTTTCAGTCTCTCGGTCCCAGCTTTGATGCACCTGTACTGACCTCGCCTTCTGGATGGTAGCGGGGTGAACAGGCAGTGGCTCGGGTGGTTGTTGTCCTTGATGATCTTTATGGCCTTCCTGTAACATCGGGTGGTGTAGGTGTCCTGGAGGGCAGGTAGTTTGCCCCCGGTGATGCGTTGTGCAGACCTCACTACCCTCTGGAGAGCCTCACGGTTGTGGGCGGAGCAGTTGCCGTACCAGGCGGTGATACAGCCCGCCAGGATGCTCTCGATTGTGCATCTGTAGACGTTTGGTGACAAGCCAAATTTCTTCAGCCTCCTGAGTTTGAAGAGGCGCTGCTGCGCCTTCTTCACGATGCTGTCTGTGTGGGTGGACCAATTCAGTTTGTCTGTGATGTGTATGCCGAGGAACTTAAAACTTACTACCCTCTCCACTACTGTTCCATCGATGTGGATAGGGGGGTGTTCCCTCTGCTGTTTCTTGAAGTCCACAATCATCTCCTTAGTTTTGTTGACGTTGAGTGTGAGGTCATTTTCCTGACACCACACTCCGAGGGCCCTCACCTCCTCCCTGTAGGCCGTCTCGTCGTTGTTGCTAATCAAGCCTACCACTGTTGTGTCGTCCGCAAACTTGATGATTGAGTTGGAGGCGTGCGTGGCCACGCAGTCGTGGGTGAACAGGGAGTACAGGAGAGGGCTCAGAACGCACCCTTGTGGGGCCCCAGTGTTGAGGGAGGGGCAGAGTGATGATGTGATAGCCAGCTTTGGAACGTCCTTCAGCTCAGTGATCACATTGGCCTTTTCTACGCCATACTAGGTAGGAATGAATGTGTCACTGAGGTAACTCCTGGAGGGAGGGGTATATTTGGGGTTGTGTTGTTGTGTATTGTGGAGTGATAGGACTAACATACAACCCTTTTATACTACTATATCCTAAAAATTAATACAACTCAATATTTACTGACAGACTGTTACCGAAAGACCTTGGACTCCACTGTTGCAAAGGGGTGTAAGGCCTTTTACTATGAACTTGGTCATGGCTAGGTGGCACTCATTCACCCTCTCCTCAGTCATCCTCCCACTAGCTGCCAGCGTGAAGGGGCTTTGGGCTGGTCTTTGGCTTGGACCAGCGGTATGAGAGGGAGGAGTGGATTGGTTCATTGTAGCCTCAAGTTTAACAAAACATTGGCAACATTTTTAAAATGTGTGATTGAATTTATGAATGCACCCATAGCTAAACAATCAGCTTGCTAATGGCTGCTTTTGATCATGAACACATGTTCGCATAATTGAGTTAACTCCAGTGTGTGGGCTCTAGACTGCTAGCATACATACCTAAAGTAGACCGGGCAACAAGAGATGAACTACGAGCTAAGCAGTCAAACTGCATCTCTCTGCCTGTACATAATAGATAAACATAAACATAGATGTTTGGACATATTGCTTGTAAGGGTGGAAACAACGAGCAAAAGTGTTGTTGCACTAGTGGCAACGAGCAGTCAGCATCGACTCTGGCGAAGTGTAACCACACTTTTTAACGTTTAGCTCTCTCCGCCATGGTCACTAAGAGCAGGGTGCTTGCTGTGTGTGCTGTAGCGTTTGGGAATAGCAAAAACGCATCATAGACGAATGTCTTAATCTTATTGCAAATTAGAAACGGTTGGTGAGAAAATGTGCACGATAACGTTTATGTAGCAATAATAAATAGGAAATGTATTTTCTTAATTTCTCCAGTACCGAAAGCAGAACCGACAATGTCGGAGCTTATCGATACTACAGTATTTCATAATTTAGCCCCGGGGCCCGTTTAATACCGGGTTTCGGTACCCATCCCTACTCAGGACTGTGCCCAGTACAGTCCTGGAGGGATACCACCTGCCTCTCCCAGTTTGCCCTTTGGGCCTGGGAGAGACACCTCAAAAGGACTGCCTGGGCCCGCCCACCTTTAGCTGCATGCCGCAGCTTGTAAGGGTGGTCACGGCGCCTGTCCTGCTGTCGGGGTGTAAAACGCTGGTTCTCATTTCCCTGCAGTCTCGGCGGTGGAGGAGGGGGGCCAAGACGTTGCTGTGCCACCCTCGACACGCTGCCCTGTCTTCCAGCTCCTCCGTGGGGGAGCGGTAGGGCGCACATTCGGCAAGAACTCCTGCAAAGTCTCACTGCCTTTGTGCAGTTTTGTAGTCTTCCTGTATTGTTGACCCCTGGCCCAAAGGTGGAACCTGGCGTGAAGGTGAGCTCCAAGAATGTTTTCTGAACTGTCGGTGGCAGTTTAGAATGTGCCAGCCAAAGATGGTGGCATGAAGTCACCATTCAAGGCCATCAGACTGTTAAACAGCCATCACGAACACCTACATACAGACTTGAAATCATTGGCTACTTTAATAAATGGATCACTAGTCACTTTAATATTGCCACCAATGTTTACATATCTTGCATTACTCATCTTATATTTACATACAGTATTTTACAGGTAGGATTGCAGCATCATAACCACATTTGAGGCACGTCGTGATGGAGAGATTCCCGAAAGTTCTTTGCAGCTGTTCCTCGCTTACTTTTTCAGGTCCTGGTATGAGGTGAGGCACCTTGCCAACGATCTCCTTGTCAAGGAGGATCATGGCAACCACCATGTCATCCATCTCTGGATAGTGGTCTAGCCCCAAGGACTCTGCATCCATTAGAAGAGTCCACGGCCTGGTCTGGTTGTCGCAATGGAAGCACCCTCCCATTAAGGAAATTAGGGGGGTCGGCAAGGCCATTTTCTTGCCTGCCGAAATACTCCCCCCTACTAATTTCCTCCATTTTGTGGCTAGAGTCAAATACTTTATGTGGCACACACTACAGGTCAACATGAGCTACCAAAATGATTCTGAAGTGTGCCAGGCCTTGCAGTCCCAATATAGAAGGGCGGGGAGAATTTTGGCAGGCAAGAAAATTGCCTTGCTGAAATCACCTCCCCTTCTAATTTCCTTAATTTTGGCACTAGAGTCAAATACTTTCTTTGGCACGCATCAGAGTCAAATACTTTCTATAGAACACATTTCACGTCAGGATAGGCAACCGAAACTAATAATTAATGTATGTGTTATATTAAACATAGAGGAGGGAGTAAAATGTAGGCAAGCGATAAGCATTCCAGAACAACTTCTCGTCGAATAAGAAATGGGAGATGACGAATTTTGGCAAAGGGACTTATTTAGACGAATACACTTGAAACAAATAGCCAAACCGAAAACTGCAGACATTACTAGTGCCTCCCCCGCGATCAAAGGACAGAAGTAAAAAAATGCTTTCTGCTACTACGATCAGTGAAACGTAGGCTAAACTGTCAACGAGGTGAAGAGCAGAAATCTCAACTAGCAAGCAAGTCGCAGCATTGAAGATTTGAGTGCGTGCGCGTTCACGCGAAGGAGGGTGGGGGGGCTGCCCAGGCTACTAGAATTATGTTAGAAACCTGGGCTAGCGAACTATGCTAGTTAGTTGACTTTTTGCTTTATTGGATTCTGTATTCATTTTGTGATCTCTCATAAGTCATGTCACATAGTTAGTTAATTACAAGCGTTTAGTTAGATATAGCCAACAACTGACATAAAGATGCCTCGCTAGCTAACACGCTGACCAGACCGCTCACGCGCGTAACGTTAGCTGAGTGCTCACCAACCTTTTGCCATATGTCTGGGGAACCAGTGGGCAACCTCTCTGACGCCGAAGTCAAAGACCGTCCTGAAGTTTGCTCCATTGCGGAGTATCTGATGAAGCCTCATATTTGTTGTTTAAAAAAAACGAAATATTAGTTTCTTTCACGTATCTGAAGCAATGATGTGTATATGTAAATCGTTGGTCTTGAAGTCCTCTGTCATTGACAAGATTTTACTGAAGCCATGTTCACATTGGTGTTACACTGTTTACATCCCGACTTTCCCTATTGTCACGGCGATTGTGTTCCGCTATTACAATTATTCTTTAGGCACTAAATGTCAGACTTATACCGTATAATAATCATCATAAAAATACCAATAATCATAAAAATAATACTCATAGCTAATAATACAACTTATATACAGTATATTAGGGTGTCCAATCGAAAACGCATATTTTGAACAATGGGTAAACAAAGATCTTAATTGTGTAGAATATATACTCCTCTAAGAAAACAAGTGGTCCAAACCTCATGTCTCTATCATAATCCATTCAAAAGTGATTGGAGTTCCCCATAGGGATAGAGAACAGGTGGAGGTGGGGGGAATCAGAAATAATTGTTAGCAGGTAGCCTAGAATCCCAAAGGTGAACAAAATATTGTCCATGTCTTAACCCTAACTGCAAATGTAAGTTGCTCTGGATAAGAGTGTTTACTAAAATGTATCCTTGTAGGATGGCCAAAATTAGGATGACTAAAGCAACAGAGGCCAGATCAAAAAAATTGGTCAAAAATCAGGAAACGGGCATTGGATCATGGCTGGATGCTCTGCGAGAATTAAGTGACAGGCTCACTGTTGAATTTAAATCAAATGTATTAATATAGCCCTTCGTACATCAGCTGATGTCTCAAAGTGCTGTACAGAAATCCAGCCTAAAACCCCAAACAGCAAGCAATGCAGGTGTAGAAGCACGATGGCTAGGAAAACATGACCAAGATGTTCATAAATGACCAGCATGGTCAAATAATAACAATCACAGTAGTTGTCGAGGGTGCAGAAAGTCAGCACCTCAGGAGTAAATGTCAGTTGGCTTTTCATAGCCGATCATTGAGAGTATCTCTACCACTCCTGCTGTCTCTCGAGAGTTGAAAACAGCAGTCCTGGGACAGGTAGCACGTCCGGTGAACTCTGGTGAATGAATCTTTCTTCTCAAATCCAATGGACATAAAACGATATAGAGGTATGATAGCTATCGATTCTGAGACATGACATGTAGTATTTTAATATTTTAGTATACACTTTTCATATGAATGCAAAATTTCTGTTGTTCAAAGATTTCTCACAAAAACAAGCGTATCTGAAATGTCAACGGAGCGGAGCACTGAGCATACCGCAAGCCTTTTATTTTCAATGTCCTTTTACATTTAATTCAGCTCGTGTCATTTTAATTTATTTTTTTTGCGACCAGTGGAAACACTTTGTAGACGACCACAACAACATTTAAAATCCTCAAAAGTTGCTGCGAGAAAGCAGCACCTGCTTATTATGGGATGCGCATTAGATTATGAAATATTTTTTGGGGGATATAATGTTAATGACATGTTACAGAAAAAGCCCACTGAATTGGTCAGAACATGAAGAATCATACTTGTTTTGGTAAAATGTATACTGAACAATAATATAAATGCAACATGCAACAACTTAAAAGATTTTACTGAGTTACAGTTCATATAAGGAAATCAGTCAATTTACCATTTTTTAGGCACTAATCTATGGATTTCACATGACTGGGAATACATATATGCATCTGTTGGTGACAGAAGCCTTAAAATAAATGGGCCTCACAATGGGCCTGAAGATTTTGTCACGATATTCCTGTGCATTTAAATTGCCATTGATAAAACGCAATTGTGTTCGTTGTCTGTAGCTTTTTCCTGCCCATACCATAACCCAACCACCACCATGGGGTACTCTTTTCACAACGTTGACATCAGCAAACTGCTCGCCCACATGACGCCATTCACGTGGTCTGCGGTTGAGTCTGGTTGGACGTACTGCTAAAATTGTTGGAGGCGGCTTATGGTAGAGAAATTAACATTAACTCCTCTGGCAACAGCTCTGGTGGACATTCCTGCAGTCAGCATGCCAATTGCACACTCCCTCAAAAGTTGAGACATCTGTGGCATTGTGTTTTGTGACAAAACTGCACATTTTAAAGTGGCCTTTTATTTTCCCCAGTACAAGGTAAACCTGAGTAATGATCATACTGTTTAATTAGCTTATTGATATGTCACACCAGTCAGGTGGAAGGATATCGTGGCAAAGGAGAAATTCTCACTAACAAGGATATAAACCAATTTGTGCACAAAATTTGAGAGAAATACGCTTTTTGTGTATAAGGAAAATTTCAGGATACTTTTATTTGAGCTTATAAAACATGGGAACAACACATTACACGTTGTGTTTAGGACCAACTCCATATTAATGTCCATGATTTTGGAATACATGTTCAATGATAAAATCCCACATACTTCTGCACACACACACACACACACACACACACACACACACACACACACACACACACACACACACACACACACACACACACACACACACACACACATAGTGAATTCATAAAGCTACACACAATACCCCATAATGACACACAGTTTTGTTGAAATTTTAGCAAATTGATATAATAGAAAAAAAAGAAATATTACATTTACATAAGTACTCAGACACTTTACTAAGTACTTTGAATGTTTCTTAAATCAAATCAAATTTATTTAGCCCTTCTTACATCAGCTGATATCTCAAAGTGCTGTACAGAAAGCCAGTCTAAAACCCCAAACAGCAAGCAATGCAGGTGTAGAAGCTCAGTGGCTAGGAAAAACTCCATAAAAGGCCAGAACCTAGGAAGAAACCAAGAGAGGAACCAGGCTATGTGGGGTGGCCAGTCCTCTTCTGGCTGTGCCGGGTGGAGATTATAACAGAACATGGCCAAGATGTTCAAATGTTCATATATGACCTGCAGGGTCAAATAATAATAATGACAGTGGATGTCGAGGGTGCAACAGGTTAGCACCTCAGGAGTAAATGTCAGTTGGCTTTTCATAGCCGATCATTCAGAGTATCTCTACCGCTCCTGCTGTCTCTAGAGAGTTGAAAACAGCAGGTCTGGGACAGGTAGCACGTCCTGTGAACAGGTCAGGGTTCCATAGCTGCAGGTAGAACAGTTGAAACTGGATTAGCAGCACGGCCAGGTGGACTGGGGACAGCAAGGATTAATCAGGACAGGTAGTCCTGAGCCATGGTCTTAGGGCTCAGGTCCTCCAAGAGAGAGAAAGAAAGAGAATTAGAGAGAGCATACTTAAATTCACACAGGAAACCAGGTAAGACAGGAGAAACACTCCAGATATAACAGACTGACCCTAGCCCCCCTACACATAAACTACTGCAGCATAAATACTGGAGGCTGAGACAGGAGGGGTCAGGAGACACTGTGGCCCCGTCCAACGACACCCCCGGACAGGGCCAAACGATAGTTCCAACCGCCGTGTAAGTGAATGGAGAGTAGGTGAACGGATTATCTCCGTATGTGTGGTTCCCACTGTGAAGCATGGAGGTGTGATGATGCTTTGCTGGTGACACTGTCTGTGATTTATGTAGAATTTAAGGCACACTTAATCAGCATGGCTACCACAGCATTCTGCAGCGATACGCCATCCCATCTGTTTTGTGCGTAATAGGACTATCATTTGTTTTCAACACGACAATGACCCAACACACCTCCAGGCTGTGTAAGGGCTATTTCACCAAGGAGAGTGATGGAGTGCTGCATCAGAGGACCTGGCCTCCACAATCACCCGACCTTAACCCAATTGAGATGGTTTGGGATAAGTTGGACCGCAGAGTGGAGGAAAAACAGCCAACAAGTGACTTGGATCAAACGTTTTGGGTAGCCTTCCACAAGCTTCTCACAAAAAGTTGGGTAACTGAGCCAGGTTTGTTGGCCTCTTTGCTCGCACACACCTTTTCAGTTCTGCCCACAAATTTTCTATAGAATTGAGGTCAGGGCTTTGTGATGGCCACTCCAATGCCTTGACTTCATTGTCCTTAAGCCATTTTGCCACAACTTTGGAAGTATGCTTGGGGTCATTGTCCATTTGGAAGACCCATTTGCCACCAAGCTTTAACTTCCTGACTGATGTTTTGAGATGTTGCTTCAATATATCCACATAATTTTCCTCTTCATGATGCCATCTATTTTGTGAAGTGCACCAGTCCCACCTGCAGAAAAGCACCCCTACAACATGATGCCTCCACCCCCGTGCTTCATGGTTGGAATGGTCTTCTTCAGCTTGCAAGCACCCCCCTTTTTCCTCCAAACATAACGATGGTCATTATGACCAAACAGTTATATTTTTGTTTCATCAGACCAGAGAACATTTCTCCAAAAAGTACGATCTTTGTCCCCATGTGCAGTTGAAAAACGTAGTCTGGCTTTTTTTTTATGGCGGTTTTGGAGCAGTGGCTTCTTCCTTGCTGAGCGACCTTTCAGGTTATGTCGATATAGAACTCGTTTTACTGTGGATATTGATATCTTTTGTACCTGTTTCCTCCAGCATCTTCACAAGGTCCTTTGTTGTGCATGACACAAGTCATTGATTTGCACTTTTCGCACCAGTTTTCCGCATTATTGTGTGCTCCCATGGTGTTTATACTTGCGTACTATTGTTTGTTTGTACAGATGAACGTGGTAACTTCAGGCGTTTGGAAATTGCTCCCAAGGACGAATCAGACTTGTCTACAATTTTTCTGGGCTGATTTCTTTTGATTTTCCTATGATGTCAAGCAAAGAGGCACCGAGTTTGAAGGTATGCCTTGAAATACATCCACAGGTACACCTCCAATTTACTCATATTATGTCAATTAGCCTATTAGAAGCTTCTAAAGCCATGACATAATTTTCTGGAATTTTCCAGGCTGTTTAAAGGAACAGTTAATTTAGTGTTTGTAAACTTCTGACCCACTGGATTTGTGATAGTGAATTATAAGAGAAATAATCTGTCTGTAAACAATTGTTTGAAAACAGGTGAAGTCGGAAGTTTACAAACACTTAGGTTGGAGTCATTAAAACTTGTTTTTCAACCACTCCACACATATAAATATATATAAAAGAGAGAACAATATAAAAACAACGCTCAAAAAAATAAAGGGAACACTAAAATAACACATCTTAGATCTGAATGAATGAAATATTCTTATTAAATACTTTTTTCTTTACATAGTTGAATGTGCTGACAACAAAATCACACAAAAATTATCGATGGAAATCAAATTTATCAACCCATGGAGGTCTGGATTTGGAGTCACACTCCAAATTAAAGTGGAAAACCACACTACAGGCTGGTCCAACTTTGATGTAATGTCCTTAAAACAAGTCAAAATGAGGCTCAGTAGTGTGTATGGCCTCCACGTGCCTCTATGACCTCCCTACAACACCTGGGCATGCTCCTGATGAGGTGGCGGATGGTCTGGTGAGGGATTTCCTCTGAGACCTGGACTAAAGCATCCGCCATCTCCTGGACAGTCTGTGGTGCAATGTGGCGTTGGTGGATGGAGCGAGACATGATGTCCCAGATGTGCTCAATTGGATTCAGGTCTGGGGAACGGGAGGGCCAGTCCATTGCATTAGGAGGAACCCAGGGCCAACCGCACCAGCATATGGTCTCACAAGGGGTCTGAGGATCTCATCTCGGTACCTAATGGCAGTCAGGCTACCTCTAGTGAGCACATGGAAGCCTGTGCGGCCCCCCAAAGAAATGCCACCCCACACCATGACTGACCCACCGCCAAACCGGTCATGCTGGAGGATGTTGCAGGCAGCAGAACGTTCTCCACGGCGTCTCCAGACTCTGTCACATGTGCTCAGTGTGAACCTGCTTTCATCTGTGAAGAGCACAGGGCGCCAGTGGTGAATTTGCCAATCTTGGTGTTCTCTGGCAAATGCCAAACGTCCTGCACTGTGTTGGGCTGTAAGCAGCACAACCCCCACCTGTGGAGGTCGGGCCCTCATACAGTCTGTTTCTGACCATTTGAGCAGACACATGCACATTTGTGGCCTGCTGGAGGTCATTTTGAAGGGCTCTGGCAGTGCTCCTCCTTGCACAAAGGCGGAGGTAGCGGGCCTGCTACTGGGAGCGCCTCCTTATGTACTGGCCTGTCTCCTGGTAGCGCCTCCATGCTCTGGACACTACGCTGACAGACACAGCAAACCTTCTTGCCACAGCTCACATTGATGTGCCATCCTGGATGAGCTGCACTACCTGAGCCACTTGTGTGGGTTGCATACTCCGTCTCATGCTACCACTAGAGTGAAAGCACCGCCAGCATTCAAAAGTGACCAAAACATCAGCCAGGAAGCATAGGAACTGAGAAGTGGTCTGTGGTTATCACCTGCAGAACCACTCCTTTATTGGGGGTGTCTTGCTAATTGCCTATAATTTCCACCTGTTGTCTAATCCATTTGCACAACAGCATGTGAAATTTGTCAATCAGTGTTGCTTCCTAAGTGGACAGTTTGATTTCACAGAAGTGTGATTGACTTGGAGTTACATTGTGTTGTTTAA
Organism: Oncorhynchus masou masou; assembly: GCF_036934945.1. Lineage (NCBI taxonomy): Eukaryota > Metazoa > Chordata > Actinopteri > Salmoniformes > Salmonidae > Oncorhynchus > Oncorhynchus masou. Next base: position 38,337,182 of record NC_088234.1, read on the forward strand.
GTGTTCCCTTTATTTTTTTGAGCAGTGTATAGATGAGAGTACAAAACATTTCCTATGAAAGTTTGTGCAATACATCGTTTTTTTATTGATATGAACAGTATATTTAAGAGGACAGATTTAAGGCGTGATATTAAACATTACATTAAAAAAATAAGACACAAAGTAATGGTGAACATTTTGAAATCTAAAATCATTACATTTAAACACCAATTGTTAACAGTAAAATCAGACACCATGAGACTGAGTGGCTTGCGATTAATTTGATTTAAGTAATAATCAAAACAATTTCAAATCGTGAATAATCTCCTAAAACAAATCTTTGGTGAAGATCATAATATTCAACAAATGTTTCAGTAGCAATAGGTTCTGGGAACATTAACCCACGTTGGACAGTCAAAGATATGGAGCCCTTTTGTGTAAGATCAAGTTGTCCCTACACACTGTTTTAAGTTCTGTTTTTTGCTTCTCCCCTAATGGTTAATATTAGGACTTGTGGAGGGTAAGCGGATCCTAGAACTAAACATAAGGGTAACTTATACCCAGAGATATACTGAACAAAAATATAAAACGCAACATGCAAAGTGTTGATCCTATGTTTCTTGAGCCGAAATGTTAAAAAAACAACAACATTTTTTTCACAGAAATCTTCCATACACAAAAAGCATATTTCTGTCAAATTTTGTTCACAAATTTGTTTACATCCCTGTTAGTGAGCATTTCTCCTTTGCCAAGATAATCCATCCACTTGACAGGTGTGGCATATAAAGAAGCTGATTAAACAGGAAGATGATCACACAGGTGAACCTTGTGCTGGGGACAATAAAAGGCAACTGAGTATTGAGTACTGAATATTTATGTCCGTTATAAAGCCCTTTTGTGTGTGTGTGTGTGTGTGTGTGTGTGTGTGTGGGGGGGGGCTCATTCTAATGTCCGGCTCTTCAGTGGGTGGCGGTGAAATGAATAGATTAGGGCCTAATTTATCTATTTCAATTGACTGACTTCCTTCTACAAACTGTAACTCAGTAAAATCTTGTTGCATGTTGCATTTATATTTTTGTTCAGTATATAACACTTTTACAACGAGTGAGTTCTTGTCCTTATAGCTTTGATCCGGTTGGCTGAAATGTGCTGGGGGCGGAGTAGTGAGATATGAGTCTACCAGCTTCCCTCCAGCCAGAAAGCAGCGCTCCATGGACAGTGGAGAAGAAGGAAGGATGGGTGGCTTCTCCAGCAAACAACACCTGGAGAGGCTGAGAGAGAGAGAGAGAGAATATATAAGAGAGAATATGAGAGAGAGAGAAGGTGGGTCAAAAGATGACAGAATACACCACATGAACTGTGTATACCTGTTCCCCTTGTTGTGGTAGTGGTTCAGCCAGGTTGTGTATATCCTGCAGTGAGGTTCCAATAGCGGTATAGGTGTAGGAGCCACAGGTCCATGGGTCATGGAACCACTGAGACCTCAGGACACGCCGTGGGGTGATGGTTGGGTTCCCTACACACACAAACACACAGAAACGTAACGTTATGACTATAACTACTGTTCCCTGAAGGAGGGAAAAGGAGATACAATACAACTATGTGGAGTAACAGTCGCAACGTATATTGAAGAACTAAAGTCACTCCTGATGAGGCCAATGAAATCCACGACACGTTGGAAGCCCTGCCTTCCACAGGTGATAACTCTGAGGCTCGGATATATTCCTTCAAGTAGGTACTACACCTCACTGCGCCCAGAACCGGGTGGCGCAGGGCCAAACAGACGTTGTACCTCATTTTCCTCCAAGGAAATGTAGTTATAGTCATAACGTTACATTCACTTTCAGTTGGTACTCTGGGTACAACACAACTATGGGGAAATGTAATCCTGTCCCAAGTCGACCCAATGGATACCAAGTGAAATATCCCATGGAAGACCACCCAGACCTCCAACCTGCAAGATGCAGTCATCTGGGGATTGCACGTTGCCTTAGACCCTCTCCTGTCAGCACGCTATGGGCTACACTTGGAGCAGTCACATCCAAGCGACAAACCTCACAAAAGTGTGGTGATGCCCAACTTGCCAGCGCACAAATATCCAACAGTCAATTCTTTAAATAAAGCCCAAGACGCTGACAGACCCCTGGGTAGAGTGGGCACGTACACCGCTAGGTAACCCTTGCTGCTATAGTGACAAGAAAAAGTATGTGAACAAGTATGTGAACCCTTTGGAATTACCATGATTTCTGCATAAATTTGCCATCAAATTTGATTTGATCTGATCTTCATCTAAGTCACAACAATAGACAAACTTAGTGTGCTTAAAAACTAATAACACAAATTATTGTATTTCTTGTCTATATTGAAAACATCATTTAAACATTCACAGTGTAGGTTGGAAAAAGTATGTGAACCCCTTCGCTAATGACTTCTCCAAAAGCTAATTGAAGTCAGGAGTCAGCTAACCTGGAGTTAAGAAGAGTCCTAGTGTCAGCTAAAGACTTCCAGAAATCTCTGGAACATATCTGTTGAAGAGTCTACGATACGTAAAACACTAAATGATGTTCATGTGAGGACACCACGGAAGAAGACCTTACTACACGTCTGAAGTTTGCAGAAGAGCACCTGGATTTGCAGTAAGTCGCTCTGGATAAGAGCGTCTGCTAAATGACTTAAATGTAATGTAAATGTGGATGTTCCACAGCGCTACTGGCAAAATATTCTGTGGACAGATTAAACTAAAGTTTAGTTGTTTGGAACACAACACCGTGTGGAGAACAAAAAGGCACAGCACAGCACACCAACATCAAAACCTCATCCCAACTGTAAAGTATGGTGGAGGGAGCATCATCGGTTTGGGGCTGTTTTGCTGCCTCAGGGCCTGGACAGCTTGCTATCAGACGGAAAAATGAATTCCCAAGTTTATCAAGACATTTTGCAGGATAATGTAAGGCTATATGTCCACCAATTGAAGCTCAACAGAAGTTGGGTGATGCAACAGGACAACGACCCAAAACAGAGGTAAATCAATTAACAGAATGGCTTCAACAGAAGAAAATATGCCTTCTGGAGTGGCCCAGTAAGAATCCTGACTTCAACCTGATTGAGATGCTGTGGCATGATCTCAAGAGAGCAGTTCACGCCAGACATCCCAAGAATATTGCTGAACTGAAACAGTTTTGTAAAGAGGAATGGTCCAAAACTCCTGACCGTTGCACAGGTCTTATCCGCAACTACAGAAAACATTTGGTTGAGGTTATTGCTGCCAAAGGAGGGTCAACCAGTTATTAAATCCAAGGGTTCACATACTTTTTCCACCCTGCACTGTGAACGTTTACATGATGTGTTCAATAAAGACGTGAAAACTTATAATTGTCCATTGTTATGACCTAGATGAAGATCAAATCAAATTTTATGACCAATTTATGCAGAAATCCAGGTATTTCCAAAGGGTTCACATCCTTTTCTTGCCACTGTATATGCCAGGGAGATCGCCTCCAATATCCATTGGGAGAGACGCTGCTCAGAGATCGCCCTGCCGCGAGATGGATTAGCAAACAGACAAAAAGCTGGTCACGTAAGTGGATAGCCCGGATCCGTTGCTTCTCAGAAGCAAATGAAGGAGTCGAAAAGGAAATAGCTCATAGCTAGAGACCTGTATGTAAGACTTAGTCAAGACCGTTGGGGCGAAAGCCACATTAGGATGCAACGTCCCCTTATAGTCGCCAGCGGCGAACAGAGTACAAGAAGGGTGTACGGATAACACATGGAGATCCCCAACGCGTTTAGCCGAGGCCAAAGACACAAACAAGGAGGTTATGTAGGAGGATATTCAGAACCGCAGGCTCCAGTGGTTCAAAAGGGGGCCTCACACAGAGCATCCAAAACCAAAGCTAAATCCCAAGTGGGCACAAAAGGTTTAGATACCGGTCTGAGATTGCACATTGAATTTCCACATGACACACTGAAATAGCAGCCATGTACACTTTCAAAGTGGAGGGATATGTAGGGAAATTAACACCCTGAAAATGAACAATTGGACCTCTCAGATCTTTGGAGCCCACAGACCCGAAATCTCTGTCCAAGTGTGGCAAATGTGCACCTGGGATAAGTGATCAGCCTCCAGTATCTATGCAGCAATAGTCTATGTGCCGGGGGGCTAGGGTCAGTCTGTCCGGGACAAGGTAGCACGTCCTGTGAACAGGTCAGTGTTCCGTAGCCGCAGGCAGAACAGTTGAAACCAGGTGGACTGGGGACAGCCAGCAGTCATCAGGCCAGGCAGTCCTGAGGCCTGATGAGGCATGGTCATTGTTAGAGGCTACTTTGTCTTCAACTCGTGTTGATTTTCAGGGTAGTGACCAATGGAGACCAAGCTGCAGCTTGTGGTCCTTCTAGTCTGACATGTTAATTATTAACTCCGTCTTTTATACACTGGGTAAAAAGGGGCATTTCCATCATACTGACACGCTCTCTGAGCTACCTCGGGCGTGGCTAGTTACAGGGCAAAAGATCAAAAACTATAATCTCGTTAGAAAACTAAATTCACATTCCTATCTTTACAAAAATATTATCTTCATTCATGTCATTTCCTACACAGCGTAAAGGATGTAAACCTGATATACACAGTGTGAAAGCTCTTCAAGTTACAAGATTTGTTATATCACTTTTATACCATTCTTAATGACATCACAAAATAGACATTAATTTCCCATATTCCGTCTCTCATCATTCCCCACATTCAGATGTTGAAATATTGTCCCAGTGTTCACTGTTGGACGTTAGAGTTTTTGAGCGGCAAAACCTTCTGTAACAAAGGTATTCCATTCACCAATACTAGAGACCAAATGGAGTTGTCTGCTGCCTACAATTTACAATCGACGTGAGGTGTCATAAAACCCACACACCAATTCCTCCTCCCCTCTGCGGGTGAGAGGGCTCAGTAGACACTGATCCATTGTAACCTGATCTTTGGATCCTATCAGGAGAGTCATGACAAATTAAAGATTTTGACCCATCCTACAGTGCTTACGAAAGTTCAGACCCCTTCACTTTTCCACATTTTGTTACAGCCTGATTCTAAAATGGATTAAATTACAAAATGTTCCTCATTCTACACACAATACCACATCATGACAAAATGAAAACAGGTTTTTAGATTAAAAATATATATATTAAATAGTATTCAGACCCCTGCAAGGAGACTTGAAATTGAGCTCAGGTGCATCCTGTTTCCATTGATCATCCTTGAGATGTTTCTACAACTTGGAGTCCACCCGTGGTACATTCAATTGATTGGACATGACTTGGAAAGGCACATGTCTATATAAAAGGTCCCCGAGTTGACAGTGCATGTCAGAGCAAGAACACAAGCCATGAGGTCAAAGGATTTGTCCGTAGAGCTCTGAGAGAGGATGGTCCCCAAGAACACAGTGGCCTCTATCATCCTTAAATGGAAGACGTTTGGAACCACCAAGAGTCTTCCTAGGGCTGGCAGCCCGGCCAAACTGAGCAATCGGGGGAGAAGGGCCTTGGTCAAGAACCCGATGGTCACTCTGACAGAGCTCCAGAGTTCCTCTGTGGAGATGGCAGAAACTTCCAGAAGGGCAACCATCTCTGCAGCACTCTGCCAATCAGGCCTTTATGGTAGAGTGGCCAGACGGAAGCCACTCCTCAGTAAAATGCACATGAGAGCCTGCTTGGTTTGTAAAAAGTCACCTAAAGGACTCTCCGACCATGATAAATAAGATTCTCTGGCCTGAACACCATGTGTCACGTCTGGACGAAACCTGGCACCATCCCTACAGTGAAGCATGGTAGTGGCAGCATCCTGCTGTGGGGATGTTTTCCAGTAGTCAGGATCGAGGGAAAGACGAACGAAGAAACCCTGCTTCAGTGCGTAGACTGGGGCGAAGCACACAGCCAAGACAACGCAGGAGTGGCTTCGTGACAAATCTCTGAATGTCCTTGAGTGGCCCAGCCAGTGCCCAGGCTTTAACCCCATCAAACAGCTCTGAAGAGACCGGAAAATAAAGGTGCAGCAACGCTCCCCATCCAACCTGACAGAGCTCGAGAGGATCTGCAGATTACAATGGGAGAAACTCCCCAAATACAGGTATGCCATGCTTGTAGCATCATACCCAAGAAGACTCGAGGCTGTAATCGCTGCCAAAAGTGCTTCAACAAAGTACTGAGTAAAGGCTCTGAATACTTATGTAAATAAGATATGTTTTTAATTTTAAATACATTTGCAAATGTCTAAACTTCTACATTTGCAAATTTCTAAAAACAAGTTTTTTCTTTGTCAATATGGGGTATTGTGTGTGTAGGTAGGGTGATGAGAAAAAAATAAATGATTTAATCAATTTAAGTAACGAAATGTGGGAAAAATGAAAGGGTCTTTCTGAATGCACTGTACATCCTGATATTATCAGGTTCTGACGACTAGATGGTTCTGTTCATGCTTTTAGGTGATTTTTCTTTTTAAATGTAAGAATTACCCCTCCCCTCAATGTTAAAGGAATAGTTCACCCAAATTACATATTAGTTTCCTTACCCTGTAAGCAGTCTATGGTCAAGGTATGACAGAAACCCACGCTTTGGTTATGTTTCAAATGCTAACTTTTTTTTAGCGTTTGTGGCACAGATCCAGTGCAAGTCAATGGAACCTATATTAGCATTTTCACACTTCATATCTAAGGATGAAGAATCAATACACCGAGCCACAGCTGCATACTAATTGTCAGACATGGAGCACTGATACTATATACTCGTTGTTGGGGTGGGACTGGCGTGGCGTGTCCATGGGTGACTTTTTACCATTTTTTTATGTCCAAATAAGTTTGATCCAAATCGGATGTTAGGTACTATACTAAAATATATGAATCCTATCAATTAAAAAAATGCCAATTTGGGTGCAATCAATTAGCTTTATTTCCCAGAGATCAAAATTCTATTTCAACAAAATAATGTTACAGGAATGCGAATTTTATCCGTTTTTAACATAAAACGATTTCTGAACAATCTGAGATGGGGTGGGTGTCATAACCCCTTTTTCTTGCGCATTGGTCGCTCAGACCTGTGTTAAGGCCCCTCGCTCCGGCGGTTAGCCTAGCCAAGTTTAAAGGGGCTGCTTCCTCATCGGAGGTGCACGCAAGACCCGATTCCTCGAAATCCTCCAACTCCAGGAATTGGAAATAGGAATGGGGTTGCCATTAAGCTGGGGGAAAGCTTCATTCACAGAAAGTCAAGGCTGCTAGCTGATGTTAGCCAGGAGTCTTTTCAGTCCAAGCTAGGCTAGATGGCCTTATTGACAAAAGCAAGGTCCGTTTAGAATAACCAAGCGACTTAACACTATACTAAACAATAGAGCTACACAAGCAACTCCACCGTGGCGAAGCAGGAATACCTAGTAGTAGCTAGTTTGCCTCTACGAACAAAAAGGGAACAAAAGATTAACACACTACTGACTGAAGTGGAGATTACAGACATGAAAGTACAATGGGTTAACCTGTATATGAGGCATGTGATGGAGGGGTTAGATGTTAGAAGGTTTACCTGTGAACCTGCGTATCAGGTGTGTTACGGAGTGTGTGACGTCCTGTTCTGGCAGAGTCTCCATGAACTCAGACTCATGACCAGCGATCCAGCCACACAACACATGGCCATACCTGGAGAGACAGGGGTAGAGAGGGGGAAAGAGGGTGAGAGGCAAGAGCCGTGAGGAGTTCAAGACATTGAGTTAGAGATCTTTAGATTGTGTGTATGTATTAATTACCGCTCAGTGGGTTTGAGGACAGTGAAACCAAACAGTTTCTTGATCCAGAGTCTCTCCACATCTGATACCTGGTCCACCAAGTCTGACTAGAGGGCAACAGTAAAACTACTGTTACTGTCTGTGTGTTTGCAATGATAGATATATATTGTGTTCCTCAAGGATCCGTTTTGGGCCCAATACTCTTTTCACCGCATGCTTTGTGTTTCATACCTCGTCTTCCCAAACCAGGTATATGACCTCACAGTCGTCGTCCCACCAGGGTTGGTCAAACTCCACAAAGATCTTGTTGTTGGTTCCAAAGCCCATCCTCTGAACAGAGTGCAGCTTGTGGAGGGGTAGAGGAGGGGAGAGGAGGGTACCATGATGCTTCTTCAGATAACCTGATAGAATAATAGTAGATATTATTAGGTACACTGAACAAAAATGTAAACACTTCATGTAAAAAGTATTGGTCCCATGTTTCATGAGCTGAAATAAAAGATCCCAGAAATGTTCCATATGCACATTATGCAAATTTCTCTCAAATTTTGTGCACAAATTTGTTTACATCCCTGTTAGTGAGCATTTTTCCTTTGTCAAGATAATCCATCCACCTGACAAGTGTGGCATATCAGGAAGCTGATTAAACAGGAGATCATTACACAGGTGCACCCTGTGCTGCGGACAATAAAAGGCCACTAAAAATGTGAAGTTGTCAAACACAATGCCACAGATGTCTCAAGTTCTGAGGGAGCGTGTAATTGGCATGCTGACTGCAGGAATGTCCACCAGATTATGGTATGGGCAGGCATAAGCTATGGACAACGAACACAATTGCATTTTAGCGATGGCAATTTGAATGCACAGAGATACCATGACGAGATCCCGAGGCCCATTGTCGTGCCATTCTTCCGCCTCAATCACCTCATGTTCTAGCATGTTCATGTACAGCCCCATGTCGCAAGGATCTGTACACAATTCCTGGAAACTGAAAATGTCCCAGTTCTTCCATAGCCTGCATATTCACCAGACATGTCACCCATTGAGCATGTTCGGGATGTTCTGGATCGGCGTGTACGACAGCGTGTTCCTGCCAATATCCAGCAACTTCGCACAGTCATTGAATGGGACGACATCCCACAATCAACAGCCTGGTTTTCTGACCCACGCCCCTACTTTAAAAATAGTTATCTGTGACCAACAGATGCAAATCTGGACTGATTTCCTTATATGAACTGTAACTCAGTAAAATCTTTGAAATTGCAGCATTTATATTTTTGTCCAGTGTAGTTTTGGAGGTTATTCTAAAAAAAAAGTAAACGAGAGGAGAAGAGAGACATGGCATGGTGCCTATTTTAGGTAGCCTGTCAGCACAGAAAACTCAGACTTCCAGTTCTTTGAGAAGGTATGGTCACAATGTCTGTTACTGGTTATAAAAGGTTAATGTTTAGAAACTTAGAAGAGATGTCATAAAATGTAATATAAGAGAACATTTTAACAGTAGTCACTTGACATCTGTGTGTGTGTGTGTGTGTGTGAGACCTACCGAGAGGGACAGTGAGGATGACGTGGTCCGCTGGGATTCTCTCTCCATCCTCACACTCCACCACTACAGGGTACTCTCTCCCTCCTTTCCTCACCACCTTCTGCCAGTGGACACAGCTGACTGGTCGATTGTAGGACACTATCCCAGTAGGAAGCTCTTTCATCAAGTTGTCGATTAACCCTTCATAACCTCTGAAAGAGTGAACAACAGTCTAGTCAAGTCACTCACACAGCGGTAAACTGAGAAAGGTGCAATCGATGTCCACACACACACACACACACACACACACACACACACACACACACACACACACACAGCAGAAGGATTTTTTGACAGCCTAATCTAGATATTTTATGCTTATAATTTACGACATTTGGTAGGCTATTTGTTACTCAACTTGTTTAGAATTAGATACACGCAGCTTCTCTTCGGTCATTACTTGTTGCCCTAGAATACTTCATAAAGCCTTGCTCACCAGAATAACGTCATGAAAATCAATAGAATAAATGTATCAATAATCTTGCTGACATCTGTAAAGTTCTTCTTTAACATTTAGAGACCGGGGAGAAACTGCAATAAACCGGAAAGATGTTCTGTAAAACTTCCAAATGACATCAGTTTGACCGGTTTTATGAAAAGCTGTGAAAACAATCCAACAAGATTCGGATAAGAATATTTCAGTTGGTCTTGGATGCATATTTTATGTGGTTAAAATAGCGTACTGTCAGCTTTATTTCTCCGAAAAAGATAGCACGTTTGCAAAGTACTTAATGGTCCATTCGCAGTCTCTCAAGATGCTGAAATAAATACATAATTTCTCTCCACTCCTGTTCCAGAGACAAAATTGCTTGCCGTAAAACGATACACCAAATGTTAATTTTGTAGCCTACTAATATTATATTAGGCTACATTGTGAGAGGTTATAGGAGTACAGTCATTGTGCAGATTTCAGTTACTATTCCATTTAACCCAGCCGCACCCCTGCTTTCCCCATCCCCTGCGAGCCCACACAAACTGACCGGGGGAAGGTGCAGTCCAATCCAGGCAAGGTCTTGTACAGTCCAAAGGCTCCCAGGCCCAGCATGTCCAGAGTGTGTGTTCCATTCACACAACACTCCGCCTTCAACAGAGTACTGATCAAAGACAGACGGACAGACTGACAGGACAGACTGTCACCTTGCCACCGCTCTGCTGCACGCTGACGCACCTACACACACACACGCACATTTAACAGGCAGACAAGAGATATAGGTATACAGTGTGTGTATGTGTGTGGGCGCATGTGTGATGTACCTCTGTCCTTATGAACTCTCCAACACTGCTATACGGTTCTCCTCCCTGTTCACTGAACTTGCCTCCCTCCTCCAACACCTCAGCAAACAGCTCTACAGCAGGACCCTTCAGCTCTGGAGTCAGCTTATGACCTGGTAGAAACACAACACAATGCTAACGAACTACTGACTAGCTAAGACTTTGTATGAGCCAATGTTTTTTCTATGGGGTTCATACATTGACCGACAAAAACCAACCCAAAAAAGGGAACGGAGAGCGCATCCACAGTTTGGTCTGTCGCTTGTACATACACAACTCATGTTAGTTCAACTCATTTTAACTTCTGACGGACAAGAAAAAAAACTGACTGGGTGACATAATATTACATTTTCATCCATTAAAATCAGTCTCTGTCTGGCCCAACTTTTTACCAGAGCTGGAGAACCAGTTTGGTACCCATGGTGGGTGACCTCCTATAGCCAGGTCCTGGTTCTCCGGAGTCAGGCTCTCTGGGTCCAGCAGGCTGTACTGTCTGGACAGACAGAACACTGGGTTAGCCTCCGACGGACCATGGATCCAGTTAGCACCAATCTCTATGATGTTATTACCTAGAGGAGAGTGGGAAGGGAGAGAGAGAGAGTGTAATACATTCAAACAAGTTTAGCAACACAAAGCATATGTGTAGGTTACACAATTACACAGCAATAAAAACAAGTGCTATGGTTTTATGATACAGACTGCAGTTAAAGATGCATCATGGTTTGATATATTACCACATATTGATAAAGCTACAGCCTACTGTATCACATGCTTTTTTGACAATGTTTATTGACACTGGTCATATTCAATGGGTGTTGCCCATTTATAAATTCATCAGTTATTCTGCACTCTGGCACAATCAGACGAGAGTGCCCTGAAATCAGAGTAGATGGCCAGACTGTAGGAATGTCCACCAGAGCTGTTGCCAGAGAATTTAATGTTAATTTCTCTACCATAACCCGCCTCCAACGTTGTTTTAGAGAATTTGGCAGTACGTCCAACTGGCCTCACAATCGCAGACCACGTGAAGCCCACGCCACCCAGGACCTCCACATTTGGCTTCTGCGGGATTATTTAGGGTGGGGGGTTATTTCTGTCTGTAATAAAGCCCTTTTGTGGGGAAAAACTAATTCTGATTGGCTGGGCCTAGCTCCAAGTGGGTGGGCCTAAGCCCGCCCAGGCCCAACATGACTGCGACATTGCACAGTCAGATTATGGCTTAATAAATTTATTTCAATTGATTTCCTGATATGAACTGTAACTCAGTAAAATCTTTGAAATTGTTGCATGCTACATTTTTGTTCAGCATATATTGGATCTTTGTCCAGCAACTGTGAAAAGTTTGGATGTGTGTAAAACCATCCATTATCTGCGTTGTTTTAACATTATATGCCCACAGGGAGAAAGGATGGTACCTATAAGTGTGACATAGCCTATTTAGAATTTGAATTTTATTATTCATTCTCTTTTTAGGCCTTATCAATAATTAATTAATGTAATCTTGCCTATTGACAATGTTTGGCATGTCCATGCACAGCCATAATGCAATTTACAATAGGCCTAGATCCTATATCAGTGTGAATGCTATTGCAGCCATGCAATTACTTAGAACAATGTGGACTGCAAACGGATTCAAGTTAACATATTTATCAAAGATGGGTTTACATTGTTATTTTATTTCAGTAAGCCAGTAGCCGATGTGAGTAAGACCTTTAAAAACAGGTCAACATTCACAAAGCTGCAGGGCCAGACGGACTACCAGGGCGTGTACTCCGAGCATGCGCTGACCAACTGGCAAATGTCTTCACTGACATTTTCAACCTGTCCCTAGCCGAGTCCGTAATACCTACATGTTTCAAGCAGACCACCATAGTCCCTGTGTCCAAGAACACCAAGGTAACTTGCCTAAATGACTAGCGACCCGTAGCACTCACATCTGTAGCCATGAAGTGCTTTGAAAGGCTGGTCATGGCTCACAACACCATTATCCCAGAAACCCCAGACCTACCCCAATTTGCATACTGCCGCAACAGGTCCACAGATGACATAATCTCTATTGCACTAAACACCGCCCTTTCCCACTTGGACAAAACGAACACCTATGTGAGAATGCTAAAAAATTGACAAAGACTCCAACCACCCAGCCATAAGATTGCTGAACAGCTAACCAAATGGCTACCGGGACTACATGCATTTTTACGCTGCTGCTTCTCGCTGTTTATTAACTATTATCTGTGCAAAGTCACTTTACCCCTACCTACATGTACATATTACTTCAATATAGCACCGTTAGTAATTTTATTGTTGCTCTTTAATTTGAGTTAATTTAGTAAAATGTTTGTTTTTTCTTAACTCTTATTTTTCTTAAAACGACACTGTTAAGGGCTTGTAAGTAAGCATTTCACGGTAAGGTCTACTGCACCTGCTGTATTTCGGCGCAAATGACAAATAAAATGGTATTTGATTTGATTTAGATATTATCCCTGCTGTCACCATTCAGACATTGATACCACATATGCATTTGCTCCTCGTGGAGTTTGTCTTACACAGTGTAGTGCATTTTAGAGTTGAAGAATGTAGAATCAGTTTAACAGGTGACAAAAAGATTATTTTACTATTGTAACATGCAGTGGGGAGAATTCTATTGTCCCCGTCAGGAGTCCAGGCTTTTGACATCGATGGTAGAGCTCTCATCTCTGGACCACACAAGCTTGAGATTGCATACTGCTAAGGCGCTCTCTACATCGGTCAGCAACATTGGTGACCAGGGTGGGATCCTTTCGATCAGTGGAGGCTGTTGGGAGGAGCATTAGTGGGACAGGGTTATTTTAATGGCTGGAATGCAATGGTATCAAACTCATTAAACTTACGGAAACCACGCCTGACTCTGTTCTATTAATTCAATTCCAGCCATTAAAACTGCCACTGCTTTCGACATCCCTATGGGGCCTAGGCACACAAATTCTCCTAGAGAGAAGGGGGAACACTGAAGTATGCGTTGATGACAGTTCTACAGTCAGAGGCCCAGGCTTTTGGCATAGATGGTAAAGCTCTCCTTTCTGGACTGCAACATGGTAAGATTGTGCCCTCCACAGCACTTGACATACATTGATTGGTAGTTTAACCTATAATTAGATACTTCAAATACTGCCTGAGACACCTTTGCTATTTGTCTCCGTACTCAATAAATGGCGAAACACTGTCATGGTGTTCTTTGTTTTCGAATGTATATGCATGAAACATACATCATGAAAACCATGTCTCACACTCAGTCATAGTTTGTAGAATAACAAATGGATTGGTAAGATTTAGGCACAGTCACCTTTTATGAGGTTAGTGGGAAAGTTAATAATTTAAACCACCTAAATATACTCATATTCACTTAACATTTAGTATTCATCATTCTCCATACCTTATGTTCCAATGCATCAAACTCTATGCATGCCCACCATGGAATTGGTCAGCTGCTATTTGAAAACTAATCTGGTTTAGAAATCAAAGTGGTTATCTTATTACACAGATTATGTCGCAAGGTATGCCACAGTGCCTTCAGAAAGAATTCATACCCCTTGATTTATTCCACATTTTGTTGTGTTACAGCCTGAACTCGAGTCAATACACGTTAGAATACCCTTTGGCAGCGATTAAGACTAAGCTTAATCTCTGGTTAAGACTAAGCGCTTTGCACACCTGGATCGTACAATTGTTTTTATACAATTCTTCAAGTTCTGTCAAGTTGGTTGTTGATCATTTCTAGACAGCCATTTTCAAGTCTTGCCATAGATTTCCAAGCAGATTTAAGTAAAACTGTAACTAAGTCACTCAGGAACATTCTTGGTAAGCAACTGCAGTGCATATTCGGCCTTGGGTTTTAGGTTATTTGTCCTGCTGAAAGGTGAATGTCTCCCAGTGTCTGTTGGAAAGCAGACTGAACCAGATTTCCCCCTCCTAAGATTTAGCTCTATTCCGTTTCTTTTTATCGTAAAAAAACGCATTAGTCCTTGCCGATGACAAGCATAGCCATAACATGATACAGCCACCACCATGGTTGAAAATATGAAGAGTAGTACTCAGTGATGTGTTGAATTTGCCCCAAACATAAGGCTTTGTATTCAAGACAAAGTTAATTTCTTTGCCACATTTTTAGCAGTTTTACTTTAGTGCCTTGTTGCAAACAAAAGGCATATTTTGGAATATTTTTAGTCTGTACAAGCTTCCTTTTCATTCTGTCAATTAGGTTAGCCATGATATATCAGACCTATACCACAGGTATGACAAAACATGTATTTTTTCTGCTCGAATTACGATAGTAACAAGATTATTATAGCAATAAGGCTCCTCAGGGTATTGTGGCAACGCATTGCATCGTTCCTAAGAATAGCCTCTAGCAGTGGTATATTGGCCATATGCCACACCCCCTTGGGCCTTATTGCTTAAATATGTTTTGGCAAATATCCATATTGCAGCGGTCTCCAACACGGAACCCAAACTGGCTGTGCGCGCACCATCGTGCATACATTTATTTTGCCCCCCCACACCCAGGTTAAAATATCAAAACAAACTCTGAACCAATTACATTAATTTGGGAACAGGTCGAAAAGCATTAAACATTTATGGCAGCTAGTTCCTTGAAATGAGACAATCATGCCAAAACATTTTAATTCACTGACAGAGATATGGATAATTAAACACAAATTGACGTTTATAGTAGCTGGCTAGGCTAGTCAAACTGTAATATTGCCTAGCTTTCAATAAATTGGCTAAATGGTCAACGATGTTACCTCTTCACAGGATCAAAACAAATCGTATTGCATGCTGCATATTTCAAGAGCACTCGAAAACAGATATTTAACTATAGCTATTCCTCTTCATCAGACAGCAACTTGCGTTTTCACAACAGGCTGTGTTTACGACTATAAACAGTAGATAGAAGATTGACTGTCTTCATCACGAGGTGTACGAGAGTTCAAATTCAGCCGTTCGCCACATTTACCCGAGTAGAACTTGTTGAAGTATACTTTTTATGAGAAAATTCAAGGTGCCAACACATGTTATAGTCATCATAAGAACGTTTTACTGTCATATGCAACAACAACAAAAAACAGCTCCTTCCTTAGACTGGGATCGATCAACTTCACGTTTTTCGCCTATCCTCTTGATGGCTGCAGGATGCAGTTGGTGAAGTGAAGACATAACTTCCTGACCTTTGATCACATGATTTTTGTAAAGTTCCTGCAGTCGAGATGTAAGAGTAAATCGGACGATTTTATCCCCATAATGCAATTGAAAAGCGGTGAAAATCGACTTGGCAAAATTAAGTGATCCGATCGAACGCACCCCTTTCTCTCCTCTTGTTCCCTCTACACTCACCCATTTTGCCTGTCTTTATCCTTCCTCCACTACGCCCCGTCGCTTCCAGGATCCTCACATTGCGGAAACCATGTTTGGTTAACTTCAAAGCTGCTCCAATACCAGATATTCCACAGCCAACTATTACTATCTGCGAGTCGAAACCGTGCCGCAAAGCCATAGCGGTATCCTGATGTCTATCAACTGGTCTCCGTCTCTCCCTCGATCTTCTTATTCTTCTTCGATGGGGTTTAACGGCGGTTGGCATCCAATGTTAATGGTTCATTACCGCCACCAGCTGTACGGGGTATTGAATAAGAACAACAAAAAAAACATTCCGGGAAAGGTGGAAAACGACATCACACTAAATAAAACACGTAAAATAACAAGTAAAATAAAAACACCATACTTCTTCAATCACAGTCCATTCCAAAATGCATCCCTAGGCTCAGGGGGCTGTGTACATTCACAGACAGGATTTATTGCACTGTATCGGCTGTGAAATCGTGAAGACCCCTAAAAACGTCAGCAGCATTCACAATGACTCCAATTTTCTTATACTTCTTCTCCACTTGTGCTGTACAGTTTATAACTATTGCAATAAATAATACAAAGTCCACCTTTTTAACATGTAACATTTCACTATCCCTCGGTTGATGAGAAACCTTTGCTGGTTGTGGTGGCTCTACATAACATTGCTTCTTCCCCACCACACACTCCTTTACATTTTCTCACCGCCCCCAGATAAGAGACACGTTGGACGCTCCTTACCCTTGCCACCTCATTCTCCTTCACCCTTCATAGGGCACTCCAAGAATTCAGGTGCATGTTCACCACCACAATTGCAGCATTTTTTCCATCCTGCACACTTGACACATGACCAAATATTTTACATTTATGACACTGAGGGGGCTTGTGCACAAATGCTCTTACTGCGCATCTCATGAATCCTAAGTTTATATGAGAAGGGAGCAGTGGAGCCCCACATCTTGGGGGGGGCTCCATGTTATTACAGCATTATTATAGCATTAACACGTGTCACATATCAGTTTGCAACAATGTAAAAAATATATACAGAATTTAGTTATTAAAGCTGCATACAAACTTTGTCTCTTTTTTGTTTTCTTGAGTAAGACAGCTCAAATGCAGGTGTCTCGGGCAAGCTCAGTGCTTTCTGTGGTGGTGGTGGGGCAAGCCAGCAGAAAATACAAAGCGTTGCGCCGTGATTGGCTCAGTGTTCTCTCACTCATGGGGACACTACTTCACCGCCAAGTCTAAGGGTAGACCTCAAAAATGTTTGCCCTTTGGATGCTGCCGTAGAGTTACAATAGAAGTGCCCAGCCAAGAAGGCTCAAGGTCATTGGCCACAGATAAAATGACGTCAAATCACATTATATGTACAGTAGCTTTGATTGGACTGATCATGTAAACGTCATACTTTCACAATCTTAGCTAGCAGTCATCATCATGAATAAAGTCAACAATCTACTGGTAAATCCCTTTTAATCCTTGTCATATGAAGAGAAAAAAATGAAGAGAAATTATAGATAAAATGTATCGATGCTCATCGGCCATTGGACATAAACATTACACAACAAGCTGGAAATTGCAAATTCAACAATGAGAAGTTTGGAAGGAATCAGTGACAGTGGCTGTGTGGTCCCAAATCTGGAATTAAGGGTCTCTTTTACAAGTTTAAAATGCCATGCTGTCAATGAAGCTCAAAACTGTTAACTCAGAACTGTGAAAACTTGACTTCAGTGAGTTCAAGTGAACTGGGAAGTCAGAAATAAACGAGCTCCGACTGGGAAAATACGCTTTGAACGGTCATCCAACTCAGAATTTGTAAATCCGTCCTCTTTCTAGAGCTACGACCTGAAGACCAATGACTTCATCATGATTCAACCTTGCTTTTTTCCAGAGTTCCCAGTTGTTTTGATAGTATCATAATACCAGAGAATGCCAGACTTGATGACAACATTTTCCCACGAAGGAACACAGCAAAACAAGGTGAGTCCAAAAATGTATTATATGCTGCTGCATAAATTATGTAATATGTAGGGAAATGTATATTCTGTAGCTAAGAATGTGATACTACGTATATGTTGTGTAGTAAAATGCTAGTCGCCCATGTGCCTCACCCTAATGCTTTGGTCTATTTACCCCTATTATTTTGCCTACTGTTCTGACTTGGTGGTGCACATGTAGCCTATAACTAGTTTTAGAGAAATGTAATCATAGAATATTGTAAGAGATTTCATTGTCTGCTTATATGCCACTTTTATTTATCCTGACTTGGTGTACAGGGAGAACACTGTAAGAACGGCCATGTTCTGAATTCTGTCACTGTGCATTTCAAAAGTGCTAAACAAATAGTTATATTGACTACGTCCGCCCTAGCTCGCTCATTAACGTTTTAATCAAAATGACGGATTGCCTCATATTTGCTTGTCGTCCCCTTTATGCCATAGTTTGTACATCTCAATTGACATTAGAAACCACATTTGTTTAAGAAAGTCAGCCATATCAACTATGTTTTTTTAAAAGGCAGTAAATGAGGCTGAATTAACTGTTTTGCTGCCAGACAAGGCTCCACTGATAGCCAGATGTAGAGGTGGTAAGATGTTGGCACTGCTGTTGGGACAGCTTTATGTAGGCTTTAAAAGTTTGTGGGCACCGTTTGTCACCATTACAGTGCAATTAATATAATGTTTAGTGTTGTGTTGTGTATGACATGCATCCCACATAATTGTTTTTTGTTGCCCCACCAGATTTACATGCTAAAATCGCCAATGGAAGGGAGAGACTCTTTTCTACATCCACCATACAGGTCAATCGACGTGCACCAACCACTCCATCGATGTCTTCAGTTACATCCTCTACCTTTATTTATTGCGCCACCCCAGAAATAACATTCCACTCCGATATCTTTTTCAGTCTTAACACACAATTTTTCTTCTCTGCAGACACACAAACAAATCTAAATAAGACCACTTCGTGACTCTCACCGACTCTCAGATTTTCATGGAGACGTTAAACAGATAGCATTTATCCAAAACCCTAACCTTCCTATTTTCCAACAGAGCTTTACTTCTCGTTTCCCTTTTTCTTCGCCACTGTAACCCACTCATCCTCACCTTCTGTACGATTAGCTTCACTCGACTCACTAGCAGTTTCAAACAAAACCTCAGTTTACGCCATCTTCCGTATCCATTACAGCTACTCTCTTCTCGATCTAGCAGTACAGCTATCTGGCAGAAGAGCTTCCTAAGAGGGTTGTTGCTTCTTCTTCGGTGGGGCTGTTGGCATCCAACGGTATGATGCATTACCACCATCTACTGTACTGGGGTGTGGGCCAGAGACAAGGAGAAACTAAATCCTACCTGCCAGCCCCTTTTCCCTAAAAAGACAACAAAATGTTTGAGGCTGTATCTAATTACGTTCTACTCAGTATACTCTTTAAACTCATTTCCTGTATCCCCTTCTCCCTCATACTGGATCTCAGCCTCTCTCATTCCCTCTCATACTACCCACACTGTTTCAGTACATGCTCCACTGTCTCGGTTTCCTGACAATAATCCCATTTTCCTGTTGGATGCTTTTCCTTTCACATTTAAAGTCTTATTCAACTGGCTGTGTCCCACCCTTAATCTTGTAAAAAAAATGCCTCCTCTCTTCTGTCTCTTCCTTCTGTCCTCCCTGTCCCGACTTTCCTATTTACTTAGAATAAATGTCAGGCCTTTTTGTCAAATTTTATTTGTCACATGCGCCGAATACAACAGGTGCAGACCTTACCGTGAAATGCTTACTTACAAGCCCTTAACCAATAATGCAGTTCAATAAATTGAGTTAAGAAAATATTTACTCAATAAACTAAAGTAAAAAATAAAATAAAAAGTAACAATAAAATAACAATAATGGGGTGATATACAGGGGGTACTGGTACTGAGTCAATGTGTGGGGGTACAGGTTAGTAGAGGTAATTTGTACATGTAGGTAGGGGTAAAGTGACTACGCATAGATAATAAACGGGTGGCCATTTGATTAATTGTTCAGCAGTCTTATAGCTTGGGGGTAGAAGCTGTTAAGGAGGCTTTTGGACTTAGACTTGGCGCTCCGGTACTGCTTACCGTGCGGTAGCAGAGAGAACAGTCTTTGACTTGGGTGACTGGAGTCTTTGACAGTTTTTTGGGCCATCCTCTGACACCGCCTAGTATATAGGTTCTGGATGGCAGGAAGCTTGGCCCCAGTGATGTACTGAGCCATACGCACTACCCTCTGTAAGCGCATCACGGTCAGATGCCGAGAAGTTGCCATACCAGGCGGCGATGCAACCGGTCAGGATGTTCGACGCTGAGGTCTGTCCAACGCTGGTCCGACCAAGCTGATTCCACACTCCAAGACTGCTTCCATCACGTGGACTGGGACATGTTTCGTATTGCGTCAGGCAACAACATTGACGAATACGCTGATTCGGTGTGCGAGTTCATTAGAACGTGCGTTGAAGATGTCGTTCCCATAGCAACGATTAAAACATTCCCGAATGTAAGAAACATATTAAACGCATGTAATAACGCATTCACTGACTGTTGCCTGCCTGTGGCCTAACCATGCAATTGTGGCTTGCACACTGTGTCATAACCCTACCCTCCCCCTGTTCTTCTCTAGATACTAATCGCACTGGTACAACCCTGTACGGGTGACTGACTGAGATAACACATATACTGAACATATATACTGAAATTCCTAAAACACAAACACCCGACCTCCTTCGGGATGGGCTCCAAAGACTCTGTCGAGAACCAATGGGATACGGACACCAGGCTGGAGGGGACTGTCTATCACCTACAAGCAACCTACCAGAAGCCAGGACTACCAGAATCTACCTACGTCATTTCAATGTATTTAAGGGATCTTTTTCCGAAAGTTCCATAAGAGCTGGACGAAGGAGCCGTGCACACGTTTTGCCAGACATCATTATGCATTGAATAAACAGTCTTTTATTATACCTTATCCGCCTTGTCCAGAGTCTCAACTTGATCTCATTTCCCATATACTTATTCATCAAGAAATGGTAGCAGAGGATGGTTTAAACCCATGAATTCAGTCCATAGAGAGTTGATGAGAGAAAAGACAAGTTGACGACAGATTCAAAGGACGGGCGACCTGTCTGAAAGGAGCCATCAGGGATTCAACTCGCCTCAGGAAGACTGATCCAAGAGCTTGACAAATATAAGGAAAGCAGAACCTGTTAAATCAAAATCTGCATATTATATTATAGTCAATATCCCAAATTATGATCAGTACTACTCAGGCGTGAGTATGAATTGCTGTTAAATTTTTGAAAAAAATTATCCGATAACCAAAGGCATTGCGTAATGATATCTGTGCAATTATGTGATAAATCTTATTCCTACAGTCTGGCACTAGTGGATGTGACGATCAACTGAGTGAACAGTGAGGAATTTGATGACTTAGTGAGATGAAATGTGATATGTGATAAATCTTATTCATACAGTCTGGCACTGGTGGATGTGGCGATCAACTGGGTGAACAGTGAGGAATTTGATGAATTAGTGAAATGAATTGTGATGAAATGTTTTGTTAATTGTTAGAGACGTATTAAGCAAGACTGGGACTAGTGGAGTTGACATCCCACTAGGATAATCAGTTAATAAGTTAAGAATTGGACTAGGAGTGAAGGAATTAAACCTGATCTCTCCAGATTAATGTCACTGATTGACCGTTTCATGAGACCGAGTGATACCGACCACCGACTCTAAATTTGACCGCCGAGTCAAAAGTTTGGGCGGGGGCGTGCGGCCGCCGTGCTGTGTAACGAATTGATTTTTGTTCCCTTGGTGCTGTTGGTGTTGCCTAGAATTAATTTGACAAATATTACAGAAGGGATTTGAATGCATTGTCATTGACCCAAAAGTAGGCGTTTGGGACAATAACAATTGGCCAGGCAGTAGAAGTGTGTGAAGTTGTAGAATTACTCCAATAAACTACCCTAGACACATAATTATCTCGCGAATATCCCTTTTCAATATTTTAGTACAGTCTACTCCAATAAACTACCCTAGATGCATAATTATCTAGCAAATATCCCTTTTCGATATTATAGTATAGTAATTCTACAAAACTCTAAGTGCACAAAGATAGCTATAGGACCCAGACATAGTGCATCGTCAATATGGCCTCAATTACTGTTCCCAAACTCAAATTCAACGAATATTTAGATCAGAGAATACAGGAAAGGGCAGGAGGAAAACAGGAGTATAAATTGATAAAGAAGATATGGGGGGAATTAGACTGAGATGGACCCAGGCAGGTTACCTTAGTGGAGTTTCCCCGTCAAGAGAGCAACTCATCATTATGGAGGGAGAGTTAGAGGAGGCAGTGAAGCACGGAAAAGATTGTGAGGTAGAAAGAAATAGGGGCCATTTATTCAAGAAGGAGGGAACAAGGGAGAGAGAGAGAGCGGAGGCTGAGCTGAGAATAGGCCCATGGGCAATAGTGGAGACAAAGAGGACACGCCCATACAAGAAACCTGATATGATGGGTGTGCTTGCTGGGGCCTCAGCTGACATCACAGAAGGCACAATCAACAACCACACCACCACCCCCTTTTCACTACAACCACCCAGGACCTCAGCAACAGCCAGCATACAACCACCCAGAATCTAGCCACATGCAGCAGGAGCAGCAAGATTACAACCAACCACAGTTTCAAGGTATGGCAGGGAACACCATGCCCTGGCCATAAAAGATGCCCACACTGTCTGAAACCCAAGAAGTGTACTGGCTAAAATGCCTACCCACAGGGCCTACCACCCCTCACATCCAGTTTAAGTTCAACCAACTGACAGCTCAAATCTACACTCTGCACCCATACAAGACTCCACAAGCTGAGATCCATTGCACACTCAATGCAACAGAAACTGATGACTGCCCCTAAACTGAAGACTGGGACGAAGACATGATGCACCTGACCCCACCTATCAGGTGTTGTACCATTGTGTGTGGCCCAGAGGGGGTGGCAGCACTGGTCATCCTACGATCAAGGAACCTCCATGCACCCCTGGCCTGGACGGCTGAAGCATTAACAGCCATAGCACTCCTGAAAACAGATTTATCAGCGGCAGCAGCTCTGACTGCACCTGACTACAAGAACAAGTTCCATTTGGATGTTTCTGAAAAGGAAGGATTCACCTCATCCGTCCTATTCCAGAAACAAGAGGGGGAGAGAAGGGTCTTGATGTACTACTCTTCCAAACTTGACCACATTGAGGTAGGACAGACAACATGCTCCAGATACGTTGCTGCAGTAGCAAAAGCTATTGAAAAAAAACAGCTCACCTCGTGATGTCACCCTTCAATCAGCCATCATCTCTCAACCTGCACCTGCCCAAATTAGCTGAAATCATCGGATTGACACAGGCCCTCATCAGAGGAAAAGGAAAGACTGTGAATATCTATACAGACTCGGCACATGCCCATGGAGCAGTTCATACGGATGGACCACAATGGGTGAGGCGCAACTTCACCACCACCGGGAACCTTCCAATCAAACACAAGGCACAGATGAAAAAACTGATTGCATCCGTTTCTCTACCCGGAAAGGTGGCCATCATGAAGTGTAAAGGAGATCAACAACTGAAAAACAGAGTCAGTGAGGGGAATGATGCAGCTGACAAAGCAGCCAAAGAAGCTGGTGGTTACACGCCAAGACAAATGGTGCTGCAGACTCAACCACCCCAGACGGAACTAACAGAACAACACATAAAAGAGCTCTAGATCTCGGCAGGACCATATGAACATTCAGTTTGGGGACAGAAGGGGGCGACCAAAGGACCGGATGGACTGTGGAGATGCCATGACGGCAGATTGGTGGCTCATGCCAATCTATGCCCAGAACTAATACGGGAAGCTCATGGGCCCACCCACGAAGGCAAACTAAGGACTTTGCAGAGGGTGTCTCACATCTGGTGGCACCCTCACATGAAAGATATGACACTTATTCTGTGACGAGTGCAGCATTTGTGGTAGCTACAATCCTAAGAAACCCTATCAGACACCCATGGGCTCATACCCAGTACCCGATGCATGTTTTCAGGATATTAGTATAGATTACACCGACATGGGCCCCGACAATGTATTCTAAAAGACAAACACTATCTCCTAGTTATGGTAGATAGGTTCCCCAAGTGGGTTGAGGCAATACCAACAGCACGTGAGGATGCCAAGTCAGTTGTTAAGTGGCTACAAACCAAACTAATACCCAGGTATGACATCCCAAGACAAATCAAATTTGACAAATGGGTCACATTTAACAAACACCTGCTGAGACAGGTGGAAGAAAGATTTGGCATAACACACAGATTTGGTTCTGTGTACTACTCCCGGTCCCAAATTCTGGTGGAACGTTAAATCAAAAGCTGAAAGCTAAGATAGCTAAAGTATGTGCAGGTACGAAGTTGACATGGATTGAAGTCCTGCCTCTGGTGTTGATGGCCATGAGAGCCTCACCAGGAGCAGGCACCCATCTCTCTCCTCATGAGAGTCATGGCTGGTCCACCAAGGGAGGGAGGTCATATGCCCGCCCTTGATGTACAACAAATTGTAATGTGTAATTATGTGAAAAAACTGACGGTTCTCTCTGCAGCACTCTCTACCCAGGTTCACAAGGTCCAGTAGGGGGAGCTGCCGGGTGACACGCCACCACTGAAGGCAAAGGTTGGTGACTGGGTGAGGGTTAAAGTCCACAAGAGAAAGTGGCTGGAACCCAGGTGGACTGGACCGTACGAAGTGAAGGAGGTTACTTCACACTCAGTCCAGGTCAAAGGTAAATCAGGCGCACCTGGGCACCACCTTACACATTGCACCTCAGCCCCAACTCCTTCCAGAACACTGACGGAAGTCAGAACTGACCTAAGTGGTCTACATTCGGTCCCAAATTACATCTATTTAGCCAAGGAAAATGGGAGGTGCACCCCCGTACTCTTTGACTAAATTACACTTCTCCCCCTGGGAACGTTTGGGGATCTCGGGACCCTTGTTTGTTATTTTTCTTCTCATAGGGGGAGTCACTGTAGGCACACTCACATGGCTTATAGACTAACAGATGCACCCACTACAGACTCACACCCTGAATTCTACTCTGCCAGGTGAAACTAACTCTCTCTCTCTTCCCTCTTATCTACCACAAGACCATACCGTTTCTAGGCGTGAGGTGGGGGTCACTGAGAGCATGCGCAGACCAGCTGGCTGGTGTGTTTACGGACATATTCAATCAATCCCTATACCAGTCTGCTGTTCCCACATGCTTCAAGAGGGCTACCATTGTTCCTGTTCCCAAGAAAGCTAAGGTAACTGAGCTAAACGACTACCGCCCCGTAGCACTCACTTCCGTCATCATGAAGTGCTTTGATTTGAGAGACTAGTCAAGGACCATATCACTTCCACCCTACCTGACACCCTAGACCCACTCCAATTTGCTTACCGCCCAAATAGGTCCACAGACGACGCAATCTCAACCACACTGCACACTGCCCTAACCCATCTGGACAAGAGGAATACCTATGTGAGAATGCTGTTCATCGACTACAGCTCGGCATTTAACACCATAGTACCCTCCAAGCTCGTCATCAAGCTCGAGACCCTGGGTCTTGACCCCGCCCTGTGCAACTGGGTACTGGACTTCCTGACGGGCCGCCCCCAGGTGGTGAGGGTAGGCAACAACATCTCCACCCAGCTGATCCTCAACACTGGGGCCCCACAAGGGTGCGTTCTGAGCCCTCTCCTGTACTCCCTGTTCACCCACGACTGTGTGGCAACGCACGCCTCCAACTCAATCATCAAGTTTGCGGACGACACAACAGTGGTAGGCTTGATTACCAACAACGATGAGACGGCCTACAGGGAGGAGGTGAGGGCCCTCGGAGTGTGGTGTCAGGACAATAACCTCACACTCAACGTCAACAAAACTAAAGAGATGATTGTGGACTTCAGGAAACAGCAGAGGGAACACCCCCCTATCCACATCGATGGAACAGCAGTGGAGAGGGTAGTAAGTTTTAAGTTCCTCGGCATACACATCACAGACAAACAGAATTGGTCCACTCACACAGACAGCATCGTGAAGAAGGCGCAGCAGCGCCTCTTCAACCTCAGGAGGCTGAAGAAATTCGGCTTGTCACCAAAAGCACTCACAAACTTCTACAGATGCACAATCGAGAGCATCCTGGCGGGCTGTATCACCGCCTGGTACTGCAACTGCTCCGCCCACAACCGTAAGGCTCTCCAGAGTGTAGTGAGGTCTGCACAACGTATCACCGGGGGCAAACTACCTGCCCTCCAGGACACCTACACCACCCAATGTTACAGGAAAGCCATAAAGATCATCAAGGACAACACCCACCCGAGCCACTGCCTGTTCACCCCGCTATCATCCAGAAGGCGAGGTCAGTACAGGTGCATCAAAGCTGGGACTGAGAGACTGAAAAACAGCTTCTATCTCAAGGCCATCAGACTGTTAAACAGCAACCACTAACATTGAGTGGCTGCTGCCAACACACTGACTCAACTCCAGCCACTTCAATAATGGGAATTGATGGCAAGGATGTAAAATATATCACTAGCCATTTAAACAATGCTACCAAATATAATGTTTACATACCCTACATTATTCATCTCATATGTATACGTATATACTGTACTCTATCATCTACTGCATCCTTATGTAATACATGTATCACTAGCCACTTTAACTATGCCACCTTGTTTACATACTCATCTTATATGTATATACTGTACTCGATACCATCTACTGTATCTTGCCTATGCTGCTCTGCACCATCACTCATTCATATATTTATGTACATATTCTTTATCCCCTTACACTGTGTATAAGAAATTAGTTTTGGAATTGTTAGTTAGATTACTTGTTGGTTATTACTGCATTGTCGGAACTGGAAGCACAAGCATTTCGCTACACTCGCATTAACATCTGCTAACCATGTGTATGTGACAAATAAAATTTGATTTGATTTGGTGCAGCTGTTGAACTTCTTGAGGACCCATGCCAAATCTTTTCAGTCTCTTGAGGGGGAAAAGGTGTTGTCATGCCCTCTTCACAACTGTCTTGGTGTGTTTGACCATGATAGTTTGTTGGTAATGTGGACCCCAAGGAACTTGAAACTCTTGACCCGCTCCACTATAGCCCCGTCGATGTTAAAACCTGTTGCGACTCTAAGGGCAGTATTTTCATTTAAAAAAAAAACATTCCCGTTTTAAATTGGATATTTTGTCAGGACAAGTTGCTAGAATATGCATATAATTGACAGCTTAGGACAGAAAACACTCTAACGTTTCCAAAACTGTACAGATATTGTCTGTGAGTATAACAGAACTGATGTTGCAGGCAAACGCCTGAGAAAAATCCAATCCGGAAGTGCCCCAGGTTTTGAAAGTGCTGCGTTCCAATGAGTCCCTATTGAGCTGTGAATGTGCTATCAACCAGCTTACGCTTTCTACGTATTCCCCAAGGTATCTACAGCATTGTGACGTAGTTTTACACATTTATGTTGAAGAATAGCCGTAGGTGGCTACATTGCGTAAGTGGTCACCTGATGGCTCCCAGGGTGACTCTCGTGTAAAATACAGAGGTAGCCATTACTCCAATCGGTCCTACTGAAAAACAAATTGTCCCAACGGATATATTATTGAATAGATATTTAAAAACACCTTGAGGATTAATTATAAACAACTTTTGCCATGTTTCTGTCGATATTATGGAGCTAATTTGGAATATTTTTTGCCGTTTTCATGACTGCAATTTCCGGGCGATTTCTCAGCCAAACGTGAAGAACAAACAGAGCTATTTCGCCTACAAAAATAATATTTTGGGAAAAAATGAACTTTGGCTATCTACCTGGGAGTCTCGTGAGTGAAAACATCTGAAGTTCATCAAAGGTAAACGATTTAATTTGATTGCTTTTCTGATTTTTGTGACAAGGTTGCCTGCTGCTAGCAAGGCATAATGCTATGCTAGGCTATCGATAAACTTACACAAATGCTTGTCTAGCTTTGGCTGTAAAGCATATTTTGAAAATCTGAGATGACAGAGTGATTAACAAAAGGCTAAGCTGTGTTCCAATATATTTCCCTTGTGATTTTCATGAATAGGAAGATTTTCTAGGAAGATTTATGTCCGTTGCGTTATGCTAATTAGTGTCAGTCGATGATTACGCTCCCGGATCCGGGATGGGGAGTCAAACTGGGGGCCTGTTCGGCCCGCCTTTTACTGTAGTCCACGATCAGCTCCTTTGTCTCCTTTGTCTTAATCACGTTGGGGGAGAGGTTGTTGTCCTGGCACCACACGGCCAGGTCTCGGACCTCCTCCCTATAGGCTGTCTCATTGTTGTCAGTGATCAGGCCTACCACTGTTGTGTCTTCAGCAAACTTAATGATGGTGTTGGGTCATGCTTGGCCATGCAGTCATGGTTGAGCAGGGAGTACAGGACGGGACTAAGCACCCATCCCTGAGGGGCACCCGTGTTGAGGATCAGCGTGGTAGATGCATTGTTGCCTACCCTTACCACTTGGGGGCGGCCCGTCAGGAAGTCAAGGCACTATATTGTTGAACGCTGGGCTGTCGTCAATGAACAGCATTCTCACATAGGTATTTCCCTTTGTCCAGATGGGAAAGGGCAGTGTGGAGTTCGAGTGAGATTGCATCATATGTGGATCTGTTGGGGCGGTATGCGAATTGGAGTGGGTCTAGGGTTTCCGAGATGATGTTGTTGATGTACGCAATGACCAGCATTCCAAAGCACTTCATGGCTACCAACATGAGTGCTATTCTAGTCTGTGCTAGCTGTGCTAGCAAAACAGTGCTGTAGCTAAGCATCTGCGTCATCTGACCACTTCCGCATTGAGCGAGTCACTGGTATTTCCTGCTTTAGTTTTTGCTTGTAAGCAGGAATCAAGAGGGTAGAATTATGGTCAGATTTGCCAAATGGATGACGAGGGAGAGCTTTGTATGCGTCTCTGTGTGGAGTAAAGGTGGTCTAGATTTTTTTCTTCTTCTGGTTGCACATGTGGCATGCTGGTAGAAATTAGGTCAAAGTTTTAAAGTTTGCCTGTATTTAAATTAACCTGCATTAAAGTCCACTAGGAGTGCCTCTTCTGGATGAGCATTTTCTTGTTTGCTTATGGCATTATAAAGCTCGTTGAGTGTGGTCTTAGTGCCAGCATCGGTTTGTGGTTGTAAAAACTTCAAATATAGATGAAAACTCTTGGTAGATAGTGTGGTCTACAGCTTATCATGACATACTCTACCTCAGGCGAGCAATACCTCGAGACTTCCTTAATATTAGACATTGCGCACCAGCTGTTATTGAGAAATATACACCCTCATCCCTCGTCTTACCAGACATAGCTGTTCTGTCTTGCCCATGCACAGAAAACCCAGCCAACTGTTTATTATCTTGTCATCTTTCAACCACGACATGGTGAAACGACACAATCCTCTATCCCATGCCCTCCAACACCCTTCCCACATCTTGGAATCTCCCTCCTACACACTGCTGTGATGTGACCATAAACGTTGCACGTTGTGACAGTATGCATTCTTCTTCTTCTTTAAGTTTTATTGGCAAATCAAAACCAGCTGACAGGTGCATACACCGCCACATACTGTACCGGAGTGCGAGGCCAGCACGATCTATCTACATACACTATAATCTCTTAACTAACCCTGAATTTCTAATAAAACCTCACTACTCCCATAACCCCCTCCCAAAATATCACCCACTCCCGTCTCTGACCCTATTAAACAACCTCTCCCTTTCTACATCATACATTTCACAAAACAACCGTTTCCTCTACCATGCAGCCATTACACATTCCAGTACCATGTTTCCCTATCAATTTCAAAGATGAATTCAGTCCCCTATGCCCTAATCTCATCCTACACAACATAACCTCCTCCCTTCTGTTCCCATTATGTGAGAGCATCTCCCGTACAGATTTCCTTGTTCATGTACTATAAAAATGTGACGGGATTACTACGTTCATTCCATTGTCTCTGGAATCCAATATAACTGAATTTCAATACAATTTTTTTGTAACCCCAATAGCAGCATCATTATTTCTAACCAGAAATCCTCACGTTCTGACTTTCCAGATCTTAAACTACACAAAACTGATGTAGAGTCCAAACATATTACTACTCTTCTTGGTTGCACCTCCTCTATCCACTGCAATGCAGCAATTATGGCAACCATTTCTGTTGAATATACAGATAAATCATTTGTTAGTCTCTTACAGATTAATATCGATCTCACGAATAAATACACCTGCTCCTGTCTTCCAATTCATGGGATCCTTTGAACCATTTGTATACACTGCAAAGCAAGAATAAAACTGATTACTTGTCAAGTCCTGATCTGTTCTGATCTGTCACCTGTTCTTGTGATTGTCTCCATCTCCTCCAGGTGTCACTTCTTTTCCCCAGTGTATTTATCCCAGTGTTTCCTGTCTCTCTGTGCCAGTTCATATTGTATGTTCCCGTGCTCCTGTTTTCTATTCTCATTTTCTAGTCTCCCCGGTTTTGACCCTTGCCTGTTTTTTTCTGGACACCGTACCCGCCTGCCTGACCCTTCTGCCTGCCCTGACATCGAGCCTGTCTGCCACTCTTTACCTCTTGGACTCAGAATCTGGTTTTGACCATTTGCCTGTCCACAACCATTCTCTTTCCATCCCAGACTCTAACCATCTGCCTCCTGTGTCTG
Source organism: Oncorhynchus masou masou (assembly GCF_036934945.1). NCBI lineage: Eukaryota > Metazoa > Chordata > Actinopteri > Salmoniformes > Salmonidae > Oncorhynchus > Oncorhynchus masou. The sequence goes on from NC_088234.1 coordinate 38,367,918, forward strand.
CATCTGGGTCTCGCCTTGTTCCCTTATATTACTAATATCTACATCCACTATTGTTCCTACATTAACTTCTTCACACCACTGTTTATTTTCTTCAGACTAAGATCAACATATGGTCTTGTATAAAACTATGGTGGCACATTTCCTAATGCCACAGATGGCCATATAACAATATCTCTGAGTCCATATTCTTCAACCCTTTTTCAAATCTCTGGGCCAAAACCCCTCTTTTGATATCATTCTTATTCCCAGCAGTCTTCCAATACTGTCAGTGTAGGATGATATACTATACTACCCTTCAGTCTTGCCCATTCTGCCAGGGCTAGCTTAACTCTTCTAAGGGATAGTGGCATTTCCCCAGTATCTAATTGTAAAGCCTCAACCGGTGTAGTTTTAGATGCAAAACGCAACAGCAATGTAAAAGCCGCAAAACCATATACAAAGCACGCATCCATTATCTATGGACGATCTCATCAAAGTACAATAAATATTCAGTAAAGATAGCCTATTTGCCCCCCAATCATGCCCAACTATTATCCTCATTGTCATGTTCTGACCTTAGTTCCTTTGTTTTGTCTTTTGTTTTAGTATGGTCAGGGCGTGAGTTGGGTGGGTTGTCTATGTTAGTTTGTCTATGATTTTCTATTTCTGTGTTTGGCCTGGTATGGTTCTCAATCAGAGGCAGCTGTCAATCGTTGTCCCTGATTGAGAACCATATTTAGGTAGCCTGTTTTCCATTGTGTTTTGTTGGGTGGTTGTTTTCAGTCTTTGTGTTGTCTGTTTTCAGTCTTTGTGTGTCTGTGTTACGCCCCTGAAAACAGGGGAGAAATAATCACGAGAGTGATACAGTGTTGTTTTCTCAATTCAACTTTTAGTTCAATAATTTTACAAAAGTAACACATTACAAAACAACAGAAAAACCATTATACAAATAACACAGCAAAATATCTTATTAACAACGCACATGTTCATTCACAATTGACATAAAATGGCAGCTACTCTCAGTACGATGCTATTCTTCGCTACAACCGAGCAGGGCTCATATTACTCTCTTCAAACTTAACTCTAACTTCCTCAAGATGTTACTAAGACACACTTTAAACACTCTTGACATGTTAGCGAGTTATAACATTTAAATTACATTTAAAAAACTCTTTTCTTTATCATCAATAAAGTACTTGAAAACAAGGGATAAATAATCAAGAGAGTGATACGGTGTTGTTTTCTCAATTCAACTTTTAGTTCAATGAGAAAAGACCGTGATTTCCCCAGGAATATGGGTGGAGACCAGAGCAATCGATCTCCAGCTCATAGATTAAGAGCATTTCGTAGATCACAGATTAACACTTTTAGGCCCCACAAAATAAAGTAATCAATATAATGTTTACACATTACTCTCACAATTTGTACCCTTTGTACGCTTGATGGATTTGAACTTTAACACAATTATGAATGTTTTCAATCTCTATCAACTAATACTGAATGCATGATCTTTTTAACTTACTAATACTAATACTTTTTAATGTATAACAGGCCATGCATATTTCCTTTAACCTCTCACATCTGCACCAGACAGAACTGTTTCGGTTGTTTCTTTGTTGTTTTGTTATTCAGTGTTCAGTTTACTTTATTAAAAAGATGAACATGTACCACGCTGCGCATTAGTCCTCACCTTCTTCCCACGACAATCATTACACTCATAAGATGTAATACTTTCTTACAATTAGTCTCAATACATGTAATGTGACATCTCCATGTAAGCTTTTCATCAAACTACAGCCCCAAATAATACAATTTTGTTACCCTTTCCATTCGTTCTCCAAAAAATGAAACACTAACATTTTCCTTAATCTTTTTGTTAGTGAACAACATCTGGCAAGATTTAGATAAAGATAACTTGAAACCCCATAATAAGGACCATTCCTCTACTGCTACAACAGCACCTTGCATTTTCTCTATTACATAAGGAATATTCATTCCCCTTTTCCAAATTGCACCATCATCTGCATGTAACGCTGCCCCTATACCCTTTCCAATATCCCCAAAGATATCATCAATCATCAACGTGAATAAGATAGGACTAATAGCACTACCCTGTGGAGTTCCATTTTCCACCTCATATTCTCTTGATAACACCAATCCCAGCCTAACCTGGAAGATTCGGTCAAACAAGAAATCCATAATCCAGTTATATGGGGTAGATGGGGTACTTGAGAAGACCATAGGCCTACTGGTAAAATGCACATGAGTGGGTACTTTAGGGGTACTTCGGGCAGAGCAAATTTCATATGGTGGTACAGTAACTGAAAAAGGTTGGGAACAACTGTTCTAGATAATACATAAATCTTCCTACAATCAACTTTTCCATTCATTTAAAGAGATTTGATGTACATGCAATAGGTCTATAACTAACAGGACTGGATGGATCTTTACCAGGCGTGACAAAAGGCAAAACCACAGCACGTTTCCATCCTGATGGTAGCACTCCTGTCCTCCATATTTTGTTAAATAAACTCAAAATCTTTCCCAAAACTGCTGTAGGCAGATGTTTAAACATATTGTAGCATAATCAATCCTCACCTGGAGCAGTGCAACCCCACCCCTCTAAAGCTGTCACGCCTTGGTCTTAGTATTGTGTGTTTTAGTTTATTAGTTAGTCAGACCAGGGTGTGACATGGGGTTATTTTGTATTGTATTTTCATATTGGGGTTTTGTAGTAGTTGGGATTGTAGCTGGTTAGGGGTGTGTGTGTGTGTGTGTGTTAATTAGGTTGGCTGCCTGAGGCGGTTCTCAATCAGAGTCAGGTGCTTCTCGTTGTCGCTGATTGGGAACCGTATTTAGGTAGCCTGTTTTTCGCTTTGCATTTCGTGGGTGATTGTTCCTGTCTCTGTGTTAGTTTCACCAGTCAGGCTGTATTAGGTTTCGTTCTGTTTTGTTGTTTTCTTTGTATTTATTAGTTATTCGTGTTAGTTCGTTCGTTTTGTCTTCACTTAATAAACATGAGTAACTTACACGCTGCATTTCGGTCCGACTCTCCTTCAACTAAACAAGAACGCCGTTACAAAAGCCCTTTCAAACATGGCGAATTCAGCATCCAATGACTCTCCAGAATCACACTTCTTACGGTTTACATCTTGATGCATTTTTATAATTTCTTCCTTGCGTCTTTTACATTCATCTCGTAGATTGCCAACTTTATGCACTGCAACAAAAGCTCTTCCTAGAGCATCTGCTTTTTCTTTGTTTGTAACAGCCATAACATCTTTCTCAGCTATCACAGGTATCTGTCCTGGCTGTCCTTTCCCCATCATCCTCTTGAGCATTTTCTACACATCCCCCAGTTGTGTTTCCCTTTCTATAGAAGAACAGAAATTCCACCATGCACCTTTCTTTGTGTTCTTAATGACTTTCCTATAGCCCAATGCTCTCTTTCTCTGAAAGACTATCATGCTATCAAATGTCAAATTATTCTTCAACGTTTTAAAAGCATTATCACGATCAATCGCCTTATTACATGCTTCCGTCCACCAAGGAACTGTCTTTCCTCTACCATCCCCCTCATCTTATTGGAATAGCCAAAACGGCAGCATCCAACACGACTGAATTTACAGGTGCAGCACAGTCTTCTACTGACCTTTCCATTGAAAATTTATGACTCTCCTTTTCACACGAAGTGTAAAAAAGTTCCCAGTTTGCTTTGTCAAAGCACCAATTTGAAACCAGTTCCCTTTTCTGAAAACACAAGTCAAGCTCTATGTTGCACATGACTGGGAAATGATCAGTACCTATGGTGGAATCCATCTTCAAATCCTGCTCACATATAATGGAGTAATGGAACGGAGGCGGACACCAATGTAAGATCTAAACATGACGATGTACCTCTAGTCACATTTACCCGTGTCCCCCGACCATCGTTTATAAAAACTTGTCCCCTCCGCTCCATAACATCTTCAACCACTTAACAATTGGCATCTGTGGTATTGCTGCCCCACAAGGTGTTATGCACATTGAAATCTCCACACCATAGCTCCTGATCACCTTTACTGGATTTTGCAACTATGTCCAACTCAGATACAGCGATGGGCTTACAAGGATTATTTGTCATTAAAACACTCCAGTCTGAATTTAAATGACTTAAACCAGGTAGAAAGTGTGTAGAAATGATAATACATTTTTTATAATTTAATCTTTGAACAATCTTTCTTCAATAACGGTATTTTTAAATATAGAGCTATTGGCAGAGCCATTTTGGTTAATTTCATGGTGTCAAACCAGTGAGTTTATTTGACTAGGAAAGTCAGTTAAGAACAAATTCTTATTTTCAATGACGGCCTAGGAACAGTAGGTTAACTGCCTTGTTCAGGGACAGAACGACATATTTTTACCTTGTCAGCTCGGGGATTCAAATTTGCAACCTTCCGGTTACTAGTCCAACGCTCTAACCACTAGGCTACATGCCGCCATAAAGAAGAGAGAGAAAAGAGGGACCAGTTGAAATTTTTAAGAGGGATGCTGCAGTTTTGAACGTTGTTATTTATTTTTCCTTGATATGGAACAATATTCTATTATTATGTTGTTCAGATTGTATTCGTTTTGAATTGTTACATTTATATGAACATTTGTTAATATACATTAAAAAAGTTCTACTTTAAATACACGTGTGATAGCATTGAATGGTTAGATTTACATGCACTTTGTTTATATACATTAAAAAGTTATCCTTCAAATGCTCATTTTAATAGCATTCTTTATCATAACAAACCAATGCATTTTTAAATACAAGGTGGTTAAGGTAGAGTATGAGTTCATCTAATAATTTATTTAGAATTGTTTTAACACCAATCATAGTCAAACTACCGCAAACAGTTTGACTTGAAAAAATATTAAACATATTTTTTTTAAAGAGCCATTTGGGAGCCAAAAGAGCCGGGTAACTGAAAAGAGCTGGAATTCCCATCACTATTCTGCACACCTCCTCCACCACCTCCCATTCCTCTTGGGTCAGAGCATCAACAGGTGCATTGACAACGGCCAGGGTAGAGATGATGACATCCTTTGACTCTAGAAACCGCTTCAACTTATAAAATGTTGAATTCCACCTTGTCGTGCATGTATTGTTTAGGCCTCAGCTCAGGCATCCCCATCTGGCGTTGTGTAGACTTTAGTTTTTCAGCACCTACTGTGCTCCTGTGGAAGTATTCCACATCTGCTTTCACTTCGTCCACAGTGGGCTTCATCACCTTCAGAGTATCTCTTACAATCAGGTTGATTGTGTGGGCAAGACATGGATGATGGGTCCATTTAAAAAATGTCATGGTTTTGCTTATGTTAGCTGCATTGTCACTAACACAACAGACCACTTTTCCATCTACTTGCCATTCTCTGGCCACTCTCAACAGTTCCTCTGCCAAGTTCTCTGAGGTGTGTCTGTCGCTGAACTCAAAGCTGTCCAGAAGACAGCTAGACATTGAAAAATCTTCAATGAAGTGACATGTAACAGACATGTAAGAAGTGGTTACCCTTGATGTCCAGCAGTCAGTGGTAAGGCAAACTGCAGTAGATATTTGGACTCTTTCCCACGCTGAAGCCTGTGTGCTCTCGTACAGTTGTGGAATACTTGATTTTGAAAGGGTTTTCCTGCTAGGAATTGTCTATATTGGATTTAGACTATTGCTATAATTTCTAAAACATCCACGATCAAATATGGCTGGTAATTGGTGTCAAACATTTTAGCCAGTGCAATATCAATTTGTCCTTGTTTTGCTACAGACATAGACTTTGGCATAAACTGGTCCATAGAAGACTGTGTTGCTGTGGGTCGCGGAGTAGGCCTACTTGACTGAGTGGATACATCGCCATGTGTGGAGTTGCTGGCTCCACCACTATCACTAGCAGGCCTACTTGACTGAGTGGATACATCGCCACGTGTGGAGTTGCTAGCTCCACCACTATCACGAGCAGGCCTACTTGACTGAGTGGATACATCGCCACGTGTGGAGTTGCTAGCTCCACCACTATCACGAGCAGGCCTACTTGACTGAGTGGATATATCGCCATGTGTGGAGGTGCTAGCTCCACCATTATCTCCGCTACAGTTCACAGTTGGGTGCACAGTTCGCATACGACGGTGTAGGTTGTGCGTAGAACTTTATATGAGATTTTGTTTTGGCAAATTCTACACTGTGCTCTAACACTGTGCTCTAACATTGTCCACATTATTAAAATGCATCCAAATGCTACTGTGCTTCCGACTCATTTTCCAGATGTTGTTTTCACAGCTGTCCTTCCTTTCTCTCCTCAGCTGCTAAGTGTGTGACTGTGAGTGAGTTGGCTCGGGCCTCCCTCACGCATCTCAAATCAAATCAAATGTTATTTGTCACATACACATGGTTATCAGATGTTAATGCGAGAGTAGCGAAATGCTTGTTCATTGGTTGACACTGTGTGTCTGACTGACAGGAACAACAGGTGAGGCTGTTAGTCTGAGCAGACAGTCAGAATGAATGTGTGTGCGTGCACTTGACCATTTTGGCCTATATTATTAGATTTATTTTTTAGTTCTTTGAATTAGTTAATTCTATTCATTTAAATCTTTTGATTATTCATATCTTAATTTTAATAAATATTTTTACAAATAGAATCGGCTCTTCTGATATGCGAGCCGGCTCCCAACTTTCACCTACAAGAGCCGCTCCTAGAGCCGACTGGTTTCCGAACGACCCATCACTAGTACTGAGGAGTATTTCTGTCTATAAAAAAAGCCCTTTTGTAGATAAAAACTCATTGGCTGGGTCTGGCTCCACAGTGGGTGGGCCTATGCCCTCCCAGGCCAACTAATGGCTGCGCCCTTGCCCAGTCATGGTGAAATCCATAAATTAGGGCCAAGTGAATTTATTCCAATTGACTGATTTCCTTATATGAACTGCAACTCTGTAAAATATTTGAAATTGTTGCATGTTGCGTTTATATTTGTGTTCAGTATAGTTTTTCACATAGTATTGTAGCGACCCGCACAGACAGCTGTGTGTTATGTGTTAGGCTAGGAGGTGGTTGTGTTGTACTGACCAGTACCCGGTGTTCGCGGGGTCCGACATGTCAATCAACCTGCTATCTGCCAATCACGGGAATGCCTGGAATGTTCTGATGCCGGGCATCCTGGTGGTTGGCGGAGTGGCGTGGAGGGGGGTTGGGCAGGGGGGTGGAGCATTGGAAGTTAAGACCAGGTTCAGCCTTTATTCTCTCTCTCTTACGTCTGGGCTTCCCAAGAGAAGGTCACGATTGGCTTGTGGGTTATCTGTCATCTTTTTGGCGTGTGCTACGGCCCAAACAGTAGCCTGTGTAAAGTTGGTTTAATAAACCGTCAATTCGCAAACTCAAGCCTCTGTCTGGACAATTGTTCATTTATGATCTAGGCAGGTCATTACATTGGTGTCAGAAGTAAAAACGTTGTTACAAGTTAGCCAGCTTGCTAGCTGACTTATGTGGCTAGCTACCGTAGGTGAGAACGGGGATTGAAAATGCGTCGAGGGAATCCGAAAGTGAAGGTGGAGGTAGGGGACGATTATGGCCAAGGAGGTGCGTGTGAATGGACGTCGGGGGTTCTGTCTGAGGAGATCGCCAGGGCGTCGGAGCGCAGAGGCCGCTTGAGGGAGGACATTAGAGCGATGGCGGCTGAAGCGGGCATGAGTGCTTCGTCGACTGTATTTCGCGCGGATTCTGGTGGGCGGACCGAAGTGGCGACGTCGACGCGGCGTGACGAGGAATCTGGGGCTCAGGATGTAAACAAACATGGCGGCGCCCAGTTCCCGGCTGCGTCCGTATCTGTTAAGACCCCAAAGTATTCCGGTAAGGCGGATTGGGAAGCTTTTCATGCTCAGTTTGAACTGTTAGCTCATTTTAGGGGGTGGTCGGATGAAGAAAGGGCACTGCAGTTGGCTTTATGCCTCACGGATGAAGCTCTGGCCTGTTTGATATTGATCAGCCCCGAGGACAGGCATGATTATGGGGCTTTAGTGGGAGCACTGAGGAGGCGCTATGGACAGTGTGTACAGCCCGGGCTACTGCGCTCCGAACTGAGTAATAGACGCAGGCAGCCTGGAGAGCCTCTACGGGTGCTAGCTAATGACATTGAGAGCCTCTCTCGGCGGGCATATGCTCACATGCCCCCCTCCGTGCAGAGCGAGCTAGCACGGGACCAGTTCATACAGGCGCTCTCTCCTACGGAGCTGCGCATACAGACCCAGCTGGCTCATCCTGAGTCATTGCAGACAGCCTTGGAGATGGCTTTGGAGAGGGAGCTGGTGTGGGCTGGGGCTTCAGCTGGGGCTTTGGTGGGGGTGCAGGGAGACACACCCACTGTGCGAGCTGGGGGCAGAGCAGCCCGGAGCCGGAAAAGCCTGCTTGGGTGGCCGAAATGACAAAACTCATTCGGGCTGTGTCGCTACAGGCGGCACGAAACACAAGCCCTGGTCCCAGGGTCTGCTGGGGTTGTGGCCAGCCAGGCCATCTGCGCCGAGATTGCCCCATGTCCCCCAGAGCTCAGGGAAACGGCTCGGGGTCCGCATAGACCGGGTAGTGCGGACCCCTGGCTTTCTATCCCAACCACCATCATCTTCAGGAGGAGCCCACCGCACAGACGGGAAGCAAGGCTCCACTTCCCCCAGAAGCAGACGAGGGCAAGCAGATGGAGCCTGTTGTTGTGGTGGGCCGGACCTGTGTTGGGGACTTTTGTCATGTCCCTGTCACTGTGGAGGGGCTGCCCTGCTCCGCCCTGGTGGACACTGGGTCCACAGTAACCCTGGTGAGGCCAGATATTGTGCCAGGTTGGACTCAGTGTGCGCCTACAACTGTGCAGCTCCGCACAGTCACAGGTGAGCTGGCACCCATGAAAGGGAAGGGAATAATGACTCTGACAGTAGGGGGCAGGACTGTGCGTCATCCTGTGTGGGTGGCGGCTGTGCAGGACCCTTGTATCCTGGGGTTGGACTTTCTTAGGAGCACAGGCTGCCAGTTAGACCTAAATAGGGGCACACTGAGCTTCCAGGGAGGGACGGAAGTCACCATGGCTCCCCTAATGTCACATTCACTCAACCCAACAAACCCTTTACTCCAACAGTTAAAGCAGCAGAGACTCATGGCTGCGCCCCTCCCCCACAGCTGTGTGTGACTTTTCCCCAGTCCCCCTGTCACCTACGGCGGTGTGTTACATTCCCCCAGCTACCTCCATGACACAGCCCTCTGTGAGCCCGGGCCACAACCCCCAGCCCAGCTACCCCAGATGGGAGAGGAGAGGACACTGTCTGCAGTGAGGGAGATATGGGGGAGGAACTGTGTTGGTCTTGACCCCGAGCAGCAGGAACGGTTGTGGCAGTTGCTGTTTGAATTCAGAGACAGCTTTGCGTTGAGTGAGGAAGAGGTGGGTCAGACTCATCTGGTGCAGCATGAGATCGACACAGGTGATGCTCGACCCATCAAGATGCGTCCCCGCCGTATCCCGCTGGCACGCCAGGAGGCGGCAGACAAGGCTGTGTTGGAGATGCAGCGGGCAGACTTCATTGAGCCCTCAGACAGCCCCTGGGCGGCGCCAGTCGTCATGGTTCCCGAAGAAGGGGGGGCAAGCTGAGGTTCTGTGCGAACTACAGGCGGCTGAATGAGGTAACCAGGAAGGACTCATACCCCGTATCGATGAGTCGCTGGACCTGGTTAGGGGGTCCTCCTGGTTCTCCTCACTAGACCTCCGCAGTGGCTACTGGCAGGTGCCCCTCTCCCCAGAGGCCAGAGCCAAAACTGCGTTCTCCACTAACAGAGGACACTGGCAGTTCAAGGTCCTGTGCTTTGGCCTGTGCAACGCTCCAGCTACTTTTGAGCGTTTGATGGACAGGGTGCTGGATGGCATCCCCCGACAGCAGTGTCTGGTATACCTCGATGACATCCTGGCCCATGGCAGCTCCTTCCAGTCAGCCCTGGGGGCGCTACGGCGTGTGCTGGAGAGGGTGGCTGCCGCAGGTCTGAAGCTCCACCCCGAGAAGTGCCACTTCATGTGGAGAGAGGTGTCCTTCTTGGGCCACCGAGTGGGGAAGGAGGGGATCAGCACCATGGAGGACAAGGTAGGGGCTGTCAGAGACTGGCCCACCCCCACCGACCAGCGTCAGCTGAAGAGCTTCCTGGGCCTGGCCTCGTACTACAGGAGGTTTGTACGGGACTTCTCAAGCGTTGCTGCTCCACTGAACCGCCTGCTGCCGAAGGACAAGGCTTTCACTTGGACAGTGGAGTGTGAGGAGGCGTTCAACACCCTCAAACGTGCACTGATCGGGGCCCCCGTGCTCGCCCCCCCTGACCTCACCTTGCCCTTTATCCTGGACACAGACGCAAGCAATGTGGGCATGGGTGGGGTGCTGGCCCAGGTGGGGCCAGAGGGGGAGCTCTTGGCTGTTGTGGCTTCCGTCAAACACTTCAAGTACTACCTGGGTGGTCTGCCCTTTACTGTAAGGACTGACCACTCTGCTCTCCAGTGGCTCATGTCTTTCAGAGAGCCAGAGGGGCAGGTGGCACGCTGGTTGGAGGAGCTTCAGCCGTATGACTTCACGGTGGTGCACAGGGCAGGGGCACGCCACTCCAACGCCGACGCCATGTCCCGTCGGCCCTGTACTGCAGACGGCTGCCGCCACTGTGAACGGAGAGAGGGACGGGAGAGAGAGCTGCGGGCAGAGGAGGGTGTCTGTGCCACAGTGTGTCGGGCGGCGGGCCTGTCTGCTGCGAGCTGCAGACTGTCGACGTGGCTGAATGGCGGCAGCAGCAGGGACGGGACACAGACCTACAGCCAGTGCTACAGTGGGTAGAGGCGCAGGTGAGGCCACCATGGGAAGAGGTGACAGCGCTCTCACTCGCGACCAAAGGGTTGTGGTCGAAGTTTGAGAGACTGCGGCTGGCTGATGGCGTGCTACAGCGGGCATGGAAGGAGTCAGCTACGGGAGAGGAGAGGTGGCAGGTGGTGGTCCCAAAAGCATTGCGGGAGGCTGTGCTCCAGAGTACTCATGGGGGTGGGGACTGGACACTTTGGGGTCACAAAAACACTGTGCCGTCTCCGTCAGGGCTTCTACTGGGGGCAGCACAAGAGGGATGTGGAGGACTTTTGTCGCCGCTGTGACAACTGCACAGCGAGAAAGGGCCCCCAGGCCGCTCTCATGCTCAGCTCCAACAGTTCCCAGTGGGGGCTCCCATGGAGAGGGTGGGAGTGGATGTAGTTGGGCCGTTCCCCACCACAGACAGTGGAAACCGCTGGGTGCTCACGGCCATGGACTATTTCACAAAATGGCCCGAGGCCTATGCTCTGCCTGACCAGGAGGCAGAGACCATCGTCGACGCCCTGACAGCGGGGATGTTCAGCAGGTTTGGAGCTGCAGAGTCCATCCACAGCGACCAAGGCAGAAACTTTGAGTCCCGTGTGTTCGCCACCATGTGTGAGAGGCTGGGTATGCACAAGACCTGCACTACTCCTCTCCATCCTCAAAGTGATGGCCTTGTGGAGCGCTTCAACAAAACGCTTGGACAGCAGCTGGCCATCGTCTCTTCCAAACACCAGCGTGACTGGGACAAGCACCTGCCTATGGTCCTCATGGCATGCCGCTCCGCTGTCCAAGACTCCACCTCCTGCACGCCTGCCCTCCTCATGCTGGGGAGAGATCCGCACCCCTGCGGAGATGGCGTTGGTCGGCCCCTGGATAGCCCTCATGTTCCTCCGGGGCCGGAGTATGCCCGGAGACTCCAGGACCGCCTGGAGACAGCCCACACCTTCGCCAGAGAGCAGCTGGTGAATGCAGGTGTGAGGCAGAAAAGGAACTATGACGTGCACACCCGGGGAAGGCACTTTGTGGCTGGGGAGCTGGTCTGGGTCTACAGCCCCCTAAGGAAAAAAGGCAGATGCCCCAAGTTGGACAGTCACTGGGTGGGACCCTGCAGTGTCCTGGAGAGGGTAGGGGAGGTTGTGTACCGGGTGCAGCTTCCTCCCAGGGGGAGAAAGGTGGCACTGCACCGGGACAGGTTAGCCCCATACAGAGGGGCCTCTTTTCCCCAAACCCCAGGAACCCCCACAATTCCCCTCTCTGGCAATGACATTCTCCAGGCACCCACCCTCAGGTGCCGCAGACAAGGCTCCAGACAGCCCACTCCCCCTGTCTCCCCCCCTGTGTCACCGCGTGGTTCCCCAGAGCCACGGACTGTATTACCCGTTCCCGCTTCCTTGTCCCCCATATCCCTGCCTTCATCCCCTGGTTCCCAGAGGGGCACTCTGCGACCATCACGGCCACGCAGGCAAAGGAGACCTCCGGGTCGCTTCAGAGACTTTGTTTGTTCCCTCGGGGACGAGGGACTTTGTGGTGGGGGGGGCTGTGTAGCGACCCGCACAGACAGCTGTGTGTTATGTGTTAGGCTAGGAGGTGGTTGTGTTGTACTGACCAGTACCCGGTGTTCGCGGGGTCCGACATGTCAATCAACCTGCTATCTGCCAATCACGGGAATGCCTGGAATGTTCTGATGCCGGGCATCCTGGTGGTTGGCGGAGTGGCGTGGAGGGGGGTTGGGCAGGGGGGTGGAGCATTGGAAGTTAAGACCAGGTTCAGCCTTTATTCTCTCTCTCTTACGTCTGGGCTTCCCAAGAGAAGGTCACGATTGGCTTGTGGGTTATCTGTCATCTTTTTGGCGTGTGCTACGGCCCAAACAGTAGCCTGTGTAAAGTTGGTTTAATAAACCGTCAATTCGCAAACTCAAGCCTCTGTCTGGACAATTGTTCATTTATGATCTAGGCAGGTCATTACATTGGTGTCAGAAGTAAAAACGTTGTTACAAGTTAGCCAGCTTGCTAGCTGACTTATGTGGCTAGCTACCGTAGGTGAGAACGGGGATTGAAAATGCGTCGAGGGAATCCGAAAGTGAAGGTGGAGGTAGGGGACGATTATGGCCAAGGAGGTGCGTGTGAATGGACGTCGGGGGTTCTGTCTGAGGAGATCGCCAGGGTGTCGGAGCGCAGAGGCCGCTTGAGGGAGGACATTAGAGCGATGGCGGCTGAAGCGGGCATGAGTGCTTCGTCGACTGTATTTCGCGGATTCTGGTGGGCGGACCGAAGTGGCGACGTCGACGCGGCGTGACGAGGAATCTGGGGCTCAGGATGTAAACAAACATGGCGGCGCCCAGTTCCCGGCTGCGTCCGTATCTGTTAAGACCCCAAAGTATTCCGGTAAGGCGGATTGGGAAGCTTTTCATGCTCAGTTTGAACTGTTAGCTCATTTTAGGGGTGGTCGGATGAAGAAAGGGCACTGCAGTTGGCTTTATGCCTCACGGATGAAGCTCTGGCCTGTTTGATATTGATCAGCCCCGAGGACAGGCATGATTATGGGGCTTTAGTGGGAGCACTGAGGAGGCGCTATGGACAGTGTGTACAGCCCGGCTACTGCGCTCCGAACTGAGTAATAGACGCAGGCAGCCTGGAGAGCCTCTACGGGTGCTAGCTAATGACATTGAGAGCCTCTCTCGGCGGGCATATGCTCACATGCCCCCTCCGTGCAGAGCGAGCTAGCACGGGACCAGTTCATACGGGCGCTCTCTCCTACGGAGCTGCGCATACAGACCCAGCTGGCTCATCCTGAGTCATTGCAGACAGCCTTGGAGATGGCTTTGGAGAGGGAGCTGGTGTGGGCTGGGGCTTCAGCTGGGGCTTTGGTGGGGGTGCAGGGAGACACACCCACTGTGCGAGCTGGGGGGCAGAGCAGCCCGGAGCCGGAAAAGCCTGCTTGGGTGGCCGAAATGACAAAACTCATTCGGGCTGTGTCGCTACAGGCGGCACGAAACACAAGCCCTGGTCCCAGGGTCTGCTGGGGTTGTGGCCAGCCAGGCCATCTGCGCCGAGATTGCCCCATGTCCCCCAGAGCTCAGGGAAACGGCTCGGGGTCCGCATAGACCGGGTAGTGCGGACCCCTGGCTTTCTATCCCAACCACCATCATCTTCAGGAGGAGCCCACCGCACAGACGGGGAAGCAAGGCTCCACTTCCCCCAGAAGCAGACGAGGGCAAGCAGATGGAGCCTGTTGTTGTGGTGGGCCGGACCTGTGTTGGGGACTTTTGTCATGTCCCTGTCACTGTGGAGGGGCTGCCCTGCTCCGCCCTGGTGGACACTGGGTCCACAGTAACCCTGGTGAGGCCAGATATTGTGCCAGGTTGGACTCAGTGTGCGCCTACAACTGTGCAGCTCCGCACAGTCACAGGTGAGCTGGCACCCATGAAAGGGAAGGGAATAATGACTCTGACAGTAGGGGGCAGGACTGTGCGTCATCCTGTGTGGGTGGCGGCTGTGCAGGACCCTTGTATCCTGGGGTTGGACTTTCTTAGGAGCACAGGCTGCCAGTTAGACCTAAATAGGGGCACACTGAGCTTCCAGGGAGGGACGGAAGTCACCATGGCTCCCCCTAATGTCACATTCACTCAACCCAACAAACCCTTTACTCCAACAGTTAAAGCAGCAGAGACTCATGGCTGCGCCCCTCCCCCACAGCTGTGTGTGACTTTTCCCCAGTCCCCCTGTCACCTACGGCGGTGTGTTACATTCCCCAGCTACCTCCATGACACAGCCCTCTGTGAGCCCGGGCCACAACCCCCAGCCCAGCTACCCCAGATGGGAGAGGAGAGGACACTGTCTGCAGTGAGGGAGATATGGGGGAGGAACTGTGTTGGTCTTGACCCCGAGCAGCAGGAACGGTTGTGGCAGTTGCTGTTTGAATTCAGAGACAGCTTTGCGTTGAGTGAGGAAGAGGTGGGTCAGACTCATCTGGTGCAGCATGAGATCGACACAGGTGATGCTCGACCCATCAAGATGCGTCCCCGCCGTATCCCGCTGGCACGCCAGGAGGCGGCAGACAAGGCTGTGTTGGAGATGCAGCGGGCAGACTTCATTGAGCCCTCAGACAGCCCCTGGGCGGCGCCAGTCGTCATGGTTCCGAAGAAGGGGGGCAAGCTGAGGTTCTGTGCGGACTACAGGCGGCTGAATGAGGTAACCAGGAAGGACTCATACCCCATACCACGTATCGATGAGTCGCTGGACCTGGTTAAGGGGTCCTCCTGGTTCTCCTCACTAGACCTCCGCAGTGGCTACTGGCAGGTGCCCCTCTCCCCAGAGGCCAGAGCCAAAACTGCGTTCTCCACTAACAGAGGACACTGGCAGTTCAAGGTCCTGTGCTTTGGCCTGTGCAACGCTCCAGCTACTTTTGAGCGTTTGATGGACAGGGTGCTGGATGGCATCCCCGACAGCAGTGTCTGGTATACCTCGATGACATCCTGGCCCATGGCAGCTCCTTCCAGTCAGCCCTGGGGGCGCTACGGCGTGTGCTGGAGAGGGTGGCTGCCGCAGGTCTGAAGCTCCACCCGAGAAGTGCCACTTCATGTGGAGAGAGGTGTCCTTCTTGGGCCACCGAGTGGGGAAGGAGGGGATCAGCACCATGGAGGACAAGGTAGGGGCTGTCAGAGACTGGCCCACCCCCACCGACCAGCGTCAGCTGAAGAGCTTCCTGGGCCTGGCCTCGTACTACAGGAGGTTTGTACGGGACTTCTCAAGCGTTGCTGCTCCACTGAACCGCCTGCTGCCGAAGGACAAGGCTTTCACTTGGACAGTGGAGTGTGAGGAGGCGTTCAACACCCTCAAACGTGCACTGATCGGGGCCCCGTGCTCGCCCCCTGACCTCACCTTGCCCTTTATCCTGGACACAGACGCAAGCAATGTGGGCATGGGTGGGGTGCTGGCCCAGGTGGGGCCAGAGGGGAGAGAGTGGTGGCGTACTTCAGCAAAACATTTGACAAACATGAGCGCCGCTACTGTGTCACCCGGCGGGAGCTCTTGGCTGTTGTGGCTTCCGTCAAACACTTCAAGTACTACCTGGGTGGTCTGCCCTTTACTGTAAGGACTGACCACTCTGCTCTCCAGTGGCTCATGTCTTTCAGAGAGCCAGAGGGGCAGGTGGCACGCTGGTTGGAGGAGCTTCAGCCGTATGACTTCACGGTGGTGCACAGGGCAGGGGCACGCCACTCCAACGCCGACGCCATGTCCCGTCGGCCCTGTACTGCAGACGGCTGCCGCCACTGTGAACGGAGAGAGGGACGGGAGAGAGAGCTGCGGGCAGAGGAGGGTGTCTGTGCCACAGTGTGTCGGGCGAGCGGGCCTGTCTGCTGCGAGCTGCAGACTGTCGACGTGGCTGAATGGCGGCAGCAGCAGGGACGGGACACAGACCTACAGCCAGTGCTACAGTGGGTAGAGGCGCAGGTGAGGCCACCATGGGAAGAGGTGACAGCGCTCTCACTCGCGACCAAAGGGTTGTGGTCAAAGTGTGAGAGACTGCGGCTGGCTGATGGCGTGCTCCAGTGGGCATGGAAGGAGTCTGCTACGGGAGAGGAGAGGTGGCACTTGGCGGTCCCAAATGCATTGCGGGAGGCTGTGCTCCAGAGTACTCATGGGAGGGGGTGGGGACTGGACACTTTGGGATCACAAAAACACTGTGCTGCCTCCGTCAGGGCTTTTACTGGGGGCAGCACAAGAGGGATGTGGAGGAATTTTGCAGTCGCTGTGGCAACTGCACAGCGAGAAAGGGCCCCCAAGCCACTCTCATGCTTAGCTCCAACAGTTCCCAGTGGGGGCTTCCATGGAAAGGGTGGGAGTGGATATAATTGGGCCGTTCGCCACCACAGACAGTGGAAACCGCTGGGTGCTCACGGCCATGGACTATTTCACAAAATGGCCCGAGGCCTATGCTCTGCCTGACCAGGAGGCAGAGACCATCGTCGACGCCCTGACAGCGGGGATGTTCAGCAGGTTTGGAGCTGCAGAGTCCATCCACAGCGACCAAGGCAGAAACTTTGAGTCCCGTGTGTTCGCCACCATGTGTGAGAGGCTGGGTATGCACAAGACCCGCACTACTCCTCTCCATCCTCAAAGTGATGGCCTTGTGGAGCGCTTCAACAAAACGCTTGGACAGCAGCTGGCCATCGTCTCTTCCAAACACCAGCGTGACTGGGACAAGCACCTGCCTATGGTCCTCATGGCATGCCGCTCCGCTGTCCAAGACTCCACCTCCTGCACGCCTGCCCTCCTCATGCTGGGGAGAGATCCGCACCCCTGCGGAGATGGCGTTTGGTCGGCCCCTGGATAGCCCTCATGTTCCTCCGGGGCCGGAGTATGCCCGGAGACTCCAGGACCGCCTGGAGACAGCCCACACCTTCGCCAGAGAGCAGCTGGTGAATGCAGGTGTGAGGCAGAAAAGGAACTATGACGTGCACACCCGGGGAAGGCACTTTGTGGCTGGGGAGCTGGTCTGGGTCTACAGCCCCCTAAGGAAAAAAGGCAGATGCCCCAAGTTGGACAGTCACTGGGTGGGACCCTGCAGTGTCCTGGAGAGGGTAGGGGAGGTTGTGTACCGGGTGCAGCTTCCTCCCAGGGGGAGAAAGGTGGCACTGCACCGGGACAGGTTAGCCCCATACAGAGGGGCCTCTTTTCCCCAAACCCCAGGAACCCCCACAATTCCCCTCTCTGGCAATGACATTCTCCAGGCACCCACCCTCAGGTGCCGCAGACAAGGCTCCAGACAGCCCACTCCCCCTGTCTCCCCCCCTGTGTCACCGCGTGGTTCCCCAGAGCCACGGACTGTATTACCCGTTCCCGCTTCCTTGTCCCCCATATCCCTGCCTTCATCCCCTGGTTCCCAGAGGGGCACTCTGCGACCATCACGGCCACGCAGGCAAAGGAGACCTCCGGGTCGCTTCAGAGACTTTGTTTGTTCCCTCGGGGACGAGGGACTTTGTGGTGGGGGGGGCTGTGTAGCGACCCGCACAGACAGCTGTGTGTTATGTGTTAGGCTAGGAGGTGGTTGTGTTGTACTGACCAGTACCCGGTGTTCGCGGGGTCCGACATGTCAATCAACCTGCTATCTGCCAATCACGGGAATGCCTGGAATGTTCTGATGCCGGGCATCCTGGTGGTTGGCGGAGTGGCGTGGAGGGGGTTGGGCAGGGGGTGGAGCATTGGAAGTTAAGACCAGGTTCAGCCTTTATTCTCTCTCTCTTACGTCTGGGCTTCCCAAGAGAAGGTCACGATTGGCTTGTGGGTTATCTGTCATCTTTTTGGCGTGTGCTACGGCCCAAACAGTAGCCTGTGTAAAGTTGGTTTAATAAACCGTCAATTCGCAAACTCAAGCCTCTGTCTGGACAATTGTTCATTTATGATCTAGGCAGGTCATTA